>NC_056748.1:1088969231-1089111731 GCF_019279795.1 Protopterus annectens
TATATATATACATACACACACACACACACACACACACACACACACACACACACACACACACACACACACACACACACACACACACGTGCACACACACTGTACTCAAACTAACTATTTCATGCAATCACTATTCTTTAGCACATATTCAATTTACTTTGTCTAGAAAACCTAGCAAGCTCAAAGCTCAGCATGGTAGACATACTTTTCACTAAGAATTCACCAAGTATACTTTTCATTTGAACAAAAAGATGATCACAAAGTTTACAGATAACCAAACAATCTTGCATTCCTTATGTTCACAGTCCAAGGCTTCCCTACTCTGAGTCTGTCTGCAAGCTACTGCCAGTCAAAAATTCATAGGTTCACAGTCATTTGCTAGGCATATGGTACAGGAAACCATTGTTGAGCTTATCCCAGTTTCTCAATTGCCCCACAGCAATGTCTTGTTAAGTGACCGACTCAAAGTCACATGACAGGCAAATGAAGGTAGAGGGAATCAAACTCGTGACTACAAGAAACAGCTGGTTAACAGCTCATGGTTACACTCCTCTGTACTAGCTGGCTCACTCTAACTCTCTTTGAGAGGCTCACGTCTCTCTCTCTCTGTCTCTTTGTCTCTTGGTGGTTCTGCCACTAAGTCATTCTGTTTTACTGGCAAATCTCTCTCATTCCCTAACTTCCTTTTATAAAAAAGGGAGGGAAAAAGCAGTTTACTGACTTAGGGCATTTGTGCTTCATTTTGATTCCTGCATGCTCGAAAACAGCAGCTCCACAATTCCTATGGTGGTCACTATGGGGCACTATATCACTGTGAATAAGTAAAAGCATTAACTTTCCATCTACAAACCAGTGTCAATCCCACAGTGATTGATGTGTAAACATGGAGAACAAAATAATAAAATATTTTTGCAGTAGGGCTTACCCTTCATCCCACAACCCCTGCTAATTAATATATACCAACTCTTAAATGTTTCCTGATACCAACTGTATAGCGATCTCATACTGACAAAGCTACGTTTCAATCGGCTGATACACAATCAGCCATACTGGCTATATCAGCTATTGATAGGCTATTTTTTGATGAAAGGTTCTGCTACCATATACATATATGTATATGTACATGTACATGTGTTCATGTGTGTGTTTACATATAAATATATATGTGTGTGTATGTGTGTGTGTGTGTGTGTGTATGTGTGTGTCTGTGTGTGTGTGTGTGTGTGTGTGTGTATATGTATAGGTGTATATGTCGCACAATCAAAAACATATTAAATGGCAAGTGATCAAACACAACTTGAAAAACAGCACCCTGTGCCCTCTGCACTACCTGCTAATTATATATACCAATTTTGAGATCAGACCACAGTAAGGGCAGTTTCCCTATTCCCCACATTACAGTAATCACACACAGAAATAAAGCCAGTATGTGTGATAAGCTGATCTTCATTAAGCTGTACCAGCTTTTTTTTTGTTATTTAACAAGTTCACCAACCAATGACTTGTATGTATCCTATATGTAGATAAAGATAGATATAGATGCACACACACACACACACACACACACACACACACACACACACACACACACACGCATGCACACACGCACGCACGCACGCACACACACACACACACATTCAAATATATATAGGGATATGCTGAGTTTAAAAAAAGTATATAAAGCTTTAAATGTGTCTTGGAAATTAAAAGTTAAATACTAGGAAAATTATGTACTATTGTTTAACAATGGAAGTGTTTTGATTTACATTATTATGTTGTATGGAAAGGTATAACATTTTATTCATTACTGAGACATGGTTTAATGATTTTGAAAGACTAATTCTTTAAAGATTTAAGGGCTACCACAAATGCATGAAAGGCAAAAATGGTAGAGCTGTGTCTGTATATTTTGGTAACAATTTAAGGTCATCCTTTATATCTGTGACAGTTTTGACTGTGAATTTATCACTGTTAGTTTATCTCTGGACAGTATAGTATTATTCTGTAGGCCTTCAAACATCATTTCAGTGACTGATGAGACACCTAGGTAGAAACTCATTGCATATTTTTTTCTAGTGGCTTTGCCATGGTTGCAGAAGTGAATGCCTGTCTATTAACTGTGAAATATTTGATCATACAAGGAAACATGTGAACAAAGTTATACTTAGGCCAAGAGGCAGAAATTTGTCCATTGAGATCAGCCTCTACCCCAGTCAACAAATTAAAAGTAAAAAATAAAAATGATTGATTCTAGTGTCCATTACGATCATTGTAATCACTTTGTTAGAAAAGCAACTAGTCTTGGTAATATTCTGGATGAGATCTGGGTAAGCGATAGGTGCCTTTTTGCAGTAGTTCTTTTGAACCTGACCTAGGCAAGTCTGACCCCATAAGTGTGGCCTGGAATGAAGCAATGTATACTAAAAAGGCTTTTTAGTCTGGTGTCTAATTAATAAAATTCTCCCAAATGAATTTTACTAACTTTACATTTGAGACTGACATATGGAATTAGGAGAAAAAATGAAGGACCCTAGTCTGGACAACTGCTGGAACATTTTTATTTAGTTTCAACTCAATATTAGGGAAGTTATGTCCCCTGTGATCTGGAAAAAAAAGCCGACTGTAAGGTCATTCCTCCTCAGTGAACATCAAAGAAGGCATTTAGGAATTTTCCCAGCTTACAAAACAAGGTTCATTAGCAAACATGAACTGGTCTTCAGGAGGTGAATTAGAATGACTAAATACGTAAATGAAATTAAATTGGCAGTCTATTCCGGTGATAATAATGAGTCCTCTTATACAATCCTAAGGTAATACAGAAAGGATAACCAGGGGAATATTAATATTTCCTTTGATAATTTAAGCATGTCACTTGTTAAGATCTTTAGCTCTTAATGCACACAAGCAGCGGAGCAATAAGGAGCCATAGTTTCTCTGCCCACTTCGACCACCAAACACTTTTAATTTATTTTAATTTTCCACTCTACCAGTGTATTAATCACACAGTTTTCCTGCAGATTCCTGCTGCACAGGTACTGGGAAATGCTAAATCTAAAACTTCCTCAAGTTTCAAATAGTCTTTAGTTAAAACTAATGTAAGGCAACAGCCAAGAATCAAATGAAACTACAGAGGTATATTTAGGGCTACAAACACTTTTTCCATCACTTTTATATTACAATAATCTCTTCTGTGCTGTTGAGACCTTTATACTACTTTATAGCTGAATCTAATTTAACAAGTTAGGAGATTCTGCTTTAATACAGCAAAATATCCCTGCTGAAAACAATTCTGTCAATCAACAATTTTCTTTTGAGACTTTTCTAACCTGCAAAAAACAATGCTGAAGCAGTGGCCAGTCTCCAACTAAAGGAACATATTGTTAGGACAGCAGCCTTCTGGTTGACTTAGCAGACCTCAGATAACTGCTGCTCCCATAAAAATGGAATTAAAGACTGTGATTCACTTTAAGCAGTCAGAGAGGCAAGAACTTTTCTTTCTCTGTCTGCCCAGTCTATGTCATAGATCATTTTGCTGGGAAATCGTCTGGGAAGGAACCCTGCTGCTTGCCCCCAGTTGTCACTCGTTCCTCCTTCTGTACATTTATTGTAAACCTAGCCTTCCTCTTGCACTCTAAAACCAATCATATGCAAACATCTCAGCATTCCTACCACTCTTGCATTACGTATCAACACAGAGTCAATTTTCTGCTTCATCCTCAATACTGATTCCTCACTGGCCAGATTCCACCCACTAACTCCTCCCCAGTCTCTCCATTTTTCCTTTTCTCCTCCCACTTCTAATATCCTTCTTCAAAGTATAGTAGCTACCTTAAACCAGTAGAACAACAACACCACTTGACATTCAAAAGTATTACTTAAAATAAACTGCTCTTAAAAACATTGTAGTACACCACTTCCACAGTACAGCAAGCAGTCCCCTTTAATTACATATATGTTACTAAATGAAACCACATTGCAATGTTCCAAAACCTAATACCGATAATACCATTGTTGAGCATGGAGCATTCTGGTTATGTTCCAAAATCAGAAAAAAAAGATAAACCTGTAAAGCGCTTATGTAGCACGGGGCCCAGTCATAACAGCACTTTCAGAGGTGTGTAACAATTGCTGCTTTGCTCTTGAAGTGGATTTCTTGACATCCATGTCTTGAACACATAATAATATGGTTACAGTCAGAGATCTAGTCATAACCCTGTATACTATCAATCTCATTCGTAATATCTTATCAATCTAATATGTATCTTGACTACAATTCGATTTAATCCACTCATTCTTACATATCACTTCAGCACCCTAACAACAAATTAGTGACAGTTTCCTTACCTCTGTAACTAGACACATGTCTACAAATTACAGATTAATAAATCTGAATGAGTCACATGCTTACCCTGTCACTTTTTTGCTCAGCTGACCCAGGTATAAACAACTGCTTACCAAACACACTTCAGCACGCTAATTTTTGACTGCAGGGATATACATCCTAACCTGAGTACTAACTAAATTACCATCTTTTTACATATCAACTGCAGTGCAGAAAGAAATTACCCACACCCATGTTAAAACAGAGCAACTAAAGCTTATCAACTTCAATACAAAAAGGCACATGCAATAAAGTAACAAACGTTCATAAATGGGTTTCGCATCACATTATCCACCTTAGATCTTGTCAGCACTAAAATGCTTATCTCCTTCTTTAAACTAAACACCCCCAAAAGTATCTACCTCATTTGACCAGGAGAAAACAATTTCAACTATAGAGTTATACACATCCTGGCTAACCAGCTATGCCACACCCCCAAAAACAAAATTGTATTCCTGGGAGATTTCAGCCTAGCCTGGAACTCAGCAGTCACAGATACACTACATCGCACAGTAAACCTATTTATCTTCACCCAGCTTATTACCACTCCTACCAGACATAACAAAAATAACACTAAGAATCACTGTACTCTTTTCCTTCTAAAATTGCATCAGCCAGAACACTGTCAGGCATCATTAGGGATCACCTCCAACCCACCCCAGAACACCACTTAAACTCTATACAACACATAACAGAATATGTGAAAAATATTATCGTAGTGGCCTTAAAATCTTATCATGGAAATCACTTAACTGTCTTAGCTCCATAGAGTGTACTAGGCTAATTGCTTTTGTGGGCCATTTTAAGCCTTGCCAATCACCCTATGTGAAAATCAAACCCTGCACCTTATGCCTGTAAGGTAAACACCTTAACCATTATACCAACATTCCACCTTGATGAAGGCAGCACTACCATTTAACCAAACATTTCTTAGCATTTTAAAGAAAGTGGCATCTGTAAGGAGAAAATAAAACCAAAGAACTGATGATAAAAAGTGAAAAAAAGTGATCAATGTGGTTAAAACAAAAAGCAGAAACACAAACCTTCAAACAACTTTCAAATCTCATGTAACTGAAGACAAGAACAAAATACTTCCTTATGCTAGAAAATGCAAACCCAAACAACCTAAAATTCTTCTAGACATCAATGAGCAAATTGTTTCACTCAGGTAGGATGAAGCACCCGACAAGGTACTCTAGCTTCCCCCTGAAACTATTGCTTGAAACTTCAATATTAGCTTTATGCAAATCATCAGAAGCCTTACTAATAATACCACTCCCTATCTAATCTAACCAACAATGCACACCATACTCCTCCCAACACCACTTTCACCTTAAAACCAGCCATCACATGCACAATCAAAAAAGTGCTCCAAAAATTAAACTCACATATCTGGTTGCAGACAGTCTTCTAGGAAAGTACCTTAAAATGTAAAATGTCTGCAGAAGCCATATTTATTTTATTTATTTTATTTTTATTTGTTTAGTGGGGTAGAGCACAGCTCTCCCTGGAACTTTTTCAGACTCTGCCCAGGAGTGCTGCCTGGTCATCCGGTGACAGCAATACAACAACAACTTATCAGACACAATGGGAGAAAAATAAATTGCAGCACTTGTCATCGACAATGGATCTGGTATGTGCAAAGCTGACTTTGCTGGAGATGATACACCATGAGCTGTGTTCCCTTCCATTGTTGGTTGCCCAAGACATCAGGGAGTTATGGTTGGTATGGGACAGAAAGACAGCTATATTAAATGACTTGTTCATAGTCACACACAATCAGGCAATGGCAACTGATGGAATCAAACCCTAGACAACAGGAAATGGCTCATTAACTGTTCCTTAGTTGTCTGGCCAATTGCCAGACCCAGTTTCCATTCTACTCAACAGGTCAATCTAGGAACAATAAATTCCAGCCATCTGGAAAAGATCCCACTATCTCCCAATTGGCATCCTTCCACCCTTGACAAACCTCCTTGAGAAATGTGTCCATACCCAGCTGTTCCAGTATCTCTTAGACAATGAAATGATCATTGTCACACACACAGCATGGTTTCAGATCCAATCACAATATTGTTCCAGAACACCTCTAATCATGCTGGTGCAAAATGTTGGTATAATATGTGGGTGACACAATGCATCTCTACATCCGAAAATTTTAACTCACTGTAAAACAAAAAAATCTGGAATAATTTTCCTTCATTGTGTCCTGGCTGAATAACTCCCAAATCCTGCTAAATCACAGAAGTTACAAATGATTCCATCCATAAACAACACTCAGACTAAACAAGTTACCCACTCTAAACTATTCAGGGTCACAGTCAATAATTACCTAAAATATGCCTTACTCATATAAGAAATACTAAATAAGATAAACCAGAAACTTGGGACCCTGTGCCACATAAATACATACATTTATCTCTAAAGACAGAAGTAAAACCACAACTTATACTTATTTAATTCCAACACTCTTTTATGCCTCACCCATACTCACTAGTCTGCACTCCAACAAGACTATTAAACTCTAGCAATGCTACACTACATTTGCAAAATTCACATACAGCCCTCCCTATAGGTCTCATCATTGCATAGTCTTCCAAAAACTCAAATGGCTGGACCTTCCTCAATGACTCAGCTACACTCATCCACATATGACACACAGTCTAGTCTATAAAGCAAACAAAAATCTTGGCCTAAACATTGCCTTTATACCATAAATATCAACAAGACGTCTGTGATACATGTACAAATCATTACTAGGCATACACAAAGCAAACAACTCAGCTGGCAAATCTCCATATGCCAACCAAAACTCCATAATATGGAACTCACTTCCTCTAAATCCAAAGCTGAATGACGACCTTTCCTCATTAAAAATACCACGGAATATCTGCCTAATAGACTCATGGCTGTGTTCTGGTAACCGAACAGGGTAATCCCAATGTCCCTCTTCCTTCTCTTCCCCTCTCTGACATCACTGTCTAGCTTGGCAACAGGTATACCCAATGGAATATTTAAAACAGTCTTCTGTGTAAATAGATTGTACATAATAAAAAGCTTTTATAAATCATTCTATCTAACAACTTTTTCTTTATTCACTAACTTTTATTCTACTGGAATTAATTAAAGTAATTTTAAATATGCTTTCTAAAACTCATTCGTACAACACAACTAGCATTCTTTAGAAACTGGTTTCACCCTTATATTCTGCTGTTCCCCTTCTACATTCTTCATTTGCTCCACAATCTCAAAATGTTTATGTATGAATACCAGTATTGATTCAGTGTGTTTTCTGCAGTCTTTGGCTATAAGACAACACGGGGGTGTGGGGGTCATTAGCTTACCCCTGCAAAAAAATCTTTTGGATTAGTTTAAAACCTGAACTAGAGGCCTTCTTGTTAACTTGTGAAAATGATCTAAGAATTTTGTTAAATGAAAAAGCCAATTATATATATTATAAAATGTCTGAAAGAGAAGGAATGCTTTGTTAGATTTGAAAAGTAATAGGGATTTGTATGTCACAAAGGCAGACAAAAGAAATGCCATAGTAGTTATGGATTATGATTATTATTGTGAACAACTTAGTAAAATGTTGCAAGATGGAAAGTTTTATAAAAAGCAGGATAAGTTGGAAGTTAAAAGATCGTACAATATAAGACTCTTGTATGGAAGAATGATTCCTTGAAGGGCTCATTGATACTAGTACTGCAGAATATTTTAGAATCTGGAAACCCAAATTAGGTAGTTTTTTTGGCCTGCCTAAGGTACATAAAAATTTAGATGGTCCAACCTTTAGGTCAAGTGTGGCCAGCCAGGGTAATAAAACAGAGTCTATGGCCATTTATATAGACAAGTTTTTGCAGGTTTTGGTGAGTCATGGCAACTCATAAGTAAAACATTCCTTTGAGTTTAAGAAGCTAATTAATGGTATAAAAATGGAAGATTCCATGATATTAGTAACAGCTGATGTTATATCATTATATACTGTAGTTCCCAGTGATGAGGGGTTAGAAATTGTTAACAGGGAAATGAATGCTGCTGGATTTTTTTCTAAAGAACAAGTTAAGCTTTTTTTCTGAAATTTTAGATGTAATTTTAAAGTATAATTTCTTTGAATTTGATAATAATGTTTATTTATTTTTATTTTATTTTATTTTATTTTACATTTGTTGACCGGGCTAGTCCAGCTGGATTAATGTCCATTTTCAGTGGAGGCCCGGGGAGAAAAGCTCCAGAGGTTAAAAACAGTTATTGGAAATACATAAAAAGACAAAGTACAAATGTATTATACAAAGGGAAAAAAATGTAAGTACAAATATTAAAGATCTTAACTAATCAGAATCATTCTTGGTCAGAGGTTAGCAACTAGCAAAACAATATAATAAGGTATCAAATCATAAACACAAACAATTCCTGTTTTTTTTTTTTTTTTTTTCGTGAGTTAAGTAATATTTACAATAAAGGGATAATATCTCAGTTGAAGTAGAAGATGAAATTCAAGTGGATGGACAGATAAATGGTATAGCAATGGGGGCAGTGATGGCCCCCAGCTATGCTAATTTATTTATGAGTGACTGAGAGAAAGAACAGATTTATAAATATGTGGTGTTATATAAACATTTTATCGATTATTTATTTATTTTATGGAATGGGAGTGAAACTGTTCTTATGAATTTTATGAAATATTTAAATGATGTGACTGATTATTTGAGTTTTACATTTAATTTTGATAAAGTATTAATTATTTAGATTTAACTGTATTTAAGTCTGCCAACAAATTAGAAGTAAAAATGTATAAGATGGCATTACAAAATAATAGCTATTTACATTATAATAGTATGTATAATACAAGTTTGAAAAATAATATTGTGAAAGGTTAGTTCACTAGAGTTAGTAAATTAACAGATGATCCATTGGTTTTAATATGGAATGTGAAAGTTTGAAATCGAAAGTTTATGAAACAGGGTACCTGAATAGAATAAGTGAACATTTATGAATGATGTTATTAATAACAGAAATCAAAGAAATGGTGGTAAGAAGAATAATGAAGCAGATGAAGTGAGTAGAAGAAAAGAGGAATCTTTACCTTCTGTAGCTGAAAATTCAGGGGATGAAAAATGTATTAAAGGAATCATAAAAAATAACAAGAGATTCCTTATGAATTTTAAAGACTTAAGAGACATCATTGGGGAAGACTCAGTTTTTGCATCAAAGAGGGGTAGAAATTTAAAGAGGATTTTTATAAAAACAGAAGTGAAAAAAAATGTAGTGTTGGATAAAGGCATGTTTAAATGCCAAAACTGTAATGATTGTAAATATGTATTAGTAGAAGAAAAAATAAATCTTATGGCAAGAAAATATAAAATTAGACTGTTTAATAATTTTAATTGTAAACCCAAATACGTAGTTTATGTAGTTTTATGTGATCTTTGTCCCACTTTTTATGTGGGTAGAACAGTTAGAGTATTCTATATGAAAATATATGAACATCTTAGAACTGTAGAAAAATGGATTTAAATAATGCCTTAGTGAGACGTTAATTTAAAAACATTTAGATGTAAAAAAAGAAGGTGGATTTTAAATTTTCTATTATTGAGCACGTTTATAATTATATTGTAAGATGGGATGCTGTTGATGAATTGGACTGGCTTGAATATTGTTAGCAAATTAAATTAAACGCATGTAATAATGGAGGAATGAATGATAGAGAGAATTATAAAGTTGTTTGAAGAAGGAAAGATCATGCAATTTCAAAAGTTTATTTAAGATTTTTGTGAAACGTTAACTTGGTCTGATGAATTTCTAAGTACAGAATGAAAGTGTTTACTAGTTGTTATACAATTTGTATGTTATTAAAGTTTTAAGTTGTATCATTTTTTTCTTTTGGTTTTTAGAGTTTTAAGAGTGGTGCTGTACTTGTCTTTTAACTTAGTTGGTGGCTTTTAGTATATTTGGCATAAATAACATTTTCAATGAGATGTGGTTCAATGAAATGTAATGCTAATAAAATGAGTTTTAGATGAAATGAAGCACTGTTTTAAAATGATGAAGTTTAATAAATATATATATATATAGTCACAGGACTCACATAATGCACAAGAAACTACCTGACTGGTTTCACAAGTACTTCTACTTTTGTGAATATATGAATATAAACATCACTTTTTAACACACATTGTTGTCCCTCATTTATGAACCAAATTCTCTCCCACTCATTTCTCACCAAATTTGCAAAAGTGGGGGCCACATTTGCTCCCTATGTACTCCCTACAACTGTTTGTACAACTGCCCATTAAACACAGACACACAAAAAATATTTTCCAAAACTACTTTGTAAGGTGTTGGGCTGTATGGCAAGTGACTCCAGTAAGTCCAGATATGTGGTATGCTTTTTCTGTTTCATGGTGGGGGACCAATAGCTAGCTATGATGTGGTAGCGGGCTTTCCCTATAGTTAATTGGACTTGGAGTAGTTCAAGAGAGTCATACTGTTTGACCAGTCTGGAGGTGTACTTATCCTTAATGAAGATGGATACACCTCCTCCTTTGGTTCTTTCATGCTCAGTTTGTGGTATGGATGTATGGAGGGTATTGTAGCCATGCAAGGCCAGGGTGCTTTCTGCGCCTTTGAACCATGTTTTGGTGACTGCACAGATGATCAGCATCTTCCAAAGTGCTTATTAGTAAATTTGTAAAAGAAATTCCAGGAATCTTTGACACGTGGAGTATTTTGAGCAATGTTGTTCAGTCTGAAATCTGAGAAAGTAGAAATGTCCTATATTTTGGAACCTTTAACATACACTATTAGTCTGAACAGAGGATCTGAACTCTATGTAACTGAGAGACTTCAGAAAGTGGTAATTTTAAGATGTTTCACACACATATATTCTAAACTGTCTTTACTAGCGTACCTATTGTGATACAAATCCATTAAAACAAAATCCACATATTGATAAGTAATATTGATTTCATCTTTAGTTACACATAATTGTTAGTATCCATTAACATCAAATTCATTTTTTAACATAGAAGATTTGTCTATAACCACCATTCCCCAACTTTTGTCATGTTTCATAAAGCTGATGTTTTTCATGTTAGTTAACCTATATAAAGCATTCCTTTTATCAAAACACGTTAAATGGCCTGACATCCTTCTCACATAGGGTTTAAAATGTAGTCTGTATCACTGCAATGTGTGCATCATGCATGTCTGTATACAGAATGCTAAGCAAGTTGAACACTCTAAAAGTTCTGCGTAAGTGGCAACAGTGCACTTAAAACTGCTTATATCTTTAATATAAGAAAGTTACGATTTTTTTTTGCTTTGGTACCCCAAACTTTTAATGTAAAATATGTCTCAAATCATGTAAAATACAGGTCTATAACCAAATTTTTGGAATGGTACATAATATACACATATATACATTTATACATGGGCTCTCAGAAAGTGAGATTTACCATGCCTATATAATGAAAGTATAGTGTTTCACCCAGAATGCATTGCTGCATATCTACTTCTCTGTAATTAATTTTATAATAATATTCATTAGCCAGTGAATATCTAATTTGTGCTTGATTATATATCATACCCCTGTCCTCAGAGTTCCTTTGGTGCTATTTGTTCTTTCATTTAATGTACAGGAGATAATATGCTATGGTGCTGATGTATATAATCACAAAGCCTGTCATTTATGTTGCATCTTAACTGAAGATTCTCATCACTTTTGTTGATACTGTTGCTATACTTTTTATTTATTTATTTATTTAAACAATTTTGTATCCTGTGAGGAGGGTTGGGCATCAGCCTAGCAACCCGATCCTGTAAACCCCCCCGACCTTCTACAGAAAACAACGAGTGCTGGAGGGTGCTCGTTGCCTGATGTGCTGAATACACAGGAGCGAATCCAGGATCAAGGATGTAGATAATAGTATAAAATGTGTGCTTTATCTTTAAGAAGCATGCAAGGCTGTACATGCACATATATAACCTGCCCACGTTCAGACCCCTAGTGCCATTTTGAAGGAGCAGCCAGGGAGTGAGCATGCATGATCATAGTCACTAATTGTATATAACTTACTTAGGTTATCGTCAATAGTCAACAATAGTAATGTGTTTGTATGAAATAAAGCTGCTTGAGCAGAACCCATGAAGACTCTTTATTTGTATCCCAGATGTAGGAGAAGAATAAGAAGTGAATAAGAAGTGAGTTGAAGTTCTTCTGCCTTTCAGTGGAAGTCCTGAAGAGTATAGTTTTAGTCTTTGAGGAGTTAAGTAATAGTTGTTTGCTAATGAGCCAGGTAATGAGAGAGAGGAAATTGTTTTGCAGATCATGTTTAATTGAGTGGGTTCTGTGGCTGGAGCAGAAGATAACCATGTCATCGGTGTACAGTAAGATTAGAAGTTGGGGAAGGTCAAGTATAAGCTTAATTATAAAAATGGAGAAAATAAGAAGGGCCAGTATGGACCCCTGAAGGACTTCTTTAAGTAAGGGAGTAGTGGGTGATGTACTGTTATTAAAATATACTGAGAAATGAGTATTGGTTGGACAGGTAATTTTGGAAACATGAAATTATGTCACGACTAATCCCAATGTCAGTGATGTTGTTGAATAGTATTGGGAGGTGAACCAGGTCAAAGGCACTGGTAAGGTCTATAAATATGGCTCCAGTAAGGAAGCTTGCCCATAGCTAAATGGTTGTGATCAGTGAAGACCCAAAGTACAGTGGAAGTACTGCGGCTGGACCAGAAAGCATGTCACTTGGAAATGAGAGAAGGCAGTACTGAATTTTGTAGTTTGAGAGTTGATTATAGACCAGTTTTTCTAACATTAAACAATTGTTTTTACATTATTTTAGGACAAAATGGAATGTCAGTCATTCATTCATTCTTCCTTCCAGCAGTGTCCTCCAACCTGACATTACATCTGAAATTGTCACTTATGCCCTCACTAAGGCAGAAACACAGTTCCATGACCCAGCTGAGATACCAGTGAGCCTAATTTGTGCAATCAAAAACTGCTTAATATGGTCCCCATATGCACATTAAAAAAGCTACATGGGTCTACCTGAAAACATCGAAAGCCCACAATATCGATGACCAAATTGTCGAGATGAAAGCATCGAAGAAACCTCACTTCAGCGAATGACCGGATCGGTGAATCCATTCCCATGGTAAGTAACCTGTTGGCCAACAAAGTGGACTTTGCCCTTTTCCCAACAGTAGCATGATCTTGGAGTTGGTATATTTGGTTAGGGGAGCTGTGGGGGATGGACAGTTTTGTTTTCGTTAATTGTGGTATGAGTGGTTACTTACTCTGTGAATGGATTTGACTATCTGGTCGTTCACTGAAGTGAGTTTTTGATCCTTTCATCTCGGCGATTTGGTCTTTGATATTGTGAACTTTCGATGTTTTGAAGTAGACCCAGCTACATATAGTTCCAGTCTACAAGAAAGGCCATTCCACAGATCCCAATAATTACAGACAAATCAACTTCATAAACATGTTGTACAAGATGATGGTAAAGAACAGCACAGAAATGTATTTATTTATCTTTTTTATTTTGCTTTTGTTTACCAGGTTTGTTTGACTGAGTTTAGTAAAGAAAATCTTTTTCATCGATGGCCCAGAGAAAAACACTCCAACACATTACAAACATTTTTAAACAGGCACTCAGTAATATATATGGACAGACATCATATAATATTCATTAACACTTACATATACATTTGTTAATTAGATAACATTTAATTGAAAGTAGGAGCAACTATTACAGTATAAAAGATTTTAATGCATTAGCAGGGCAGACATGGGAAACCTCTTTCAACATGACCTAACCCAATACATTTTGTGAAACGTAGATCTTTTATGTGTCCATGGTGGTAGATCTAGTATGGATGCCAGGACCATTTTATGTGCCCATGGTGGTAGATCTAGTATGGATGCCAGGACCATTTTATGTGTCCATGGTGGTAGATCTAGTATGGATGCCCGGACTATTTATGTGTCCATGGTGGTAGATCTAGTATGGATGCCTGGACCATTTATGTGTCCATGGTGGTAGATCTAGTATGGATGCCTGGACCATTTATGTGTCCATGGTGGTAGATCTAGTATGGATGCCTGGACCATTTATGTGTCCATGGTGGTAGATCTAGTATGGATGCCTGGACCATTTATGTGTCCATGGTGGTAGATTTAGTATGGATGCCTGGGCCATTTATGTGTCCATGGTGGTAGATCTAGTATGGATGCCTGGACTATTTATGTGTCCATGGTGGTAGATTTAGTATGGATGCCTGGACCATTTATGTGTCCATGGTGGTAGATCTAGTATGGATGCCTGGACCATTTATGTGTCCATGGTGGTAGATTTAGTACGGATGCCTGGGCCATTTATGTGTCCATGGTGGTAGATCTAGTATGGATGCCTGGACCATTTATGTGTCCATGGTGGTAGATTTAGTATGGATGCCTGGGCCATTTATGTGTCCATGGTGGTAGATCTAGTATGGATGCCTGGGCCATTTATGTGTCCATGGTGGTAGATCTAGTATGGATGCCTGGACTATTTATGTGTCCATGGTGGTAGATTTACTATGGATGCCTGGACCATTTATGTGTCCATGCTGCTTACCTCAATCTGGCTAAAGCTTGGAAACAATACCCATGACAGAACCAGACTTAAACTCAGGGAATGAAAGCAAATGAAGCTGTAATGGTTTGCATCTACATCTGATTACATTGTAATACATAAGAGTAGGAGAACTGCTATTCACACAATACCTTCTCTGTAGTGGAGTCCCTCAAGGCTCAAGGGACATGCTTCTTTGGCATCTTTATCTTAGATTTCAAGACTAGTTTTAGGGTGTGTGTGTGCATGTGTGTGTGTGTGTGTGTGTGTGTGTGTGTGTGTGTGTGTGTGTGTGTGTGTGTGTGTGTGTGTGTGTGTGTGTGCGTGTGTGTGTGTGTGTGTTTGTGTGCATGTCTCACCAGATATGCAGATGAATGCCAAACTGGCATCATTTCCTTAACATCGCTGGCACACCTGCCCCTTCAAATATACTTAACATTACATAAGATTGATGTAGTAGAAATTGCCTTGTCTTCAATATGAAAAAATGCAGTATTTTGGCATTTGGCAAGAAGTCCTCAGCACCTTTTATATAGTACTGATTGATAACAAATGAAATTTGACAAAATAGTAAAAGACCTTGGAATCCTTGCAGACAATGAGCACGATGGCTGCTACCATCTGCAGAGAATATGAAGATGCTCACCTCATTTGCAGTGGGGTTGAGACCTGTGCCAAGGTGGTACTTGCTTACCTATCTACAACTCTTATCATAATAATTAGAGAACAGTGAACCTACCCTTGTTTTGTGACCTATCCACAAATCATCTGGTATAACTGGAGAAGGTATAAAGATAAGCCAAATGCCAGTTTAGTTCCCATGTTCAGATTTCGCTCCCAGCTCCAGGAGGTCTGAACACAAGAGGACAATCAGCCTCAATAAAACTTTCAACCATATTATGAAGTGTGATGACTATAATATCTCAGTGAACCACCCCAAGGATGGACTAAAGCCCGTCTCCAACCTGGTGAAATGTAGGGTTTAATATGAGATCTGGGGACATTGGGCTCCTCAATGGCAAGTAGGTCTTGAGGTTGTTCACCAAACCTGTGAACCTATGAACCTCCTTCATGTGTTGGAAACACTGTGGAACTGCATTAATACTTCTACAGCCATGTGAGTATCTCTTTAGACCTTGATAATACTCCTGTTGCAATTAACTGTGCTAAATAAAAGTATTTCCTGACATTTGCTGTCACAGGATAGTTAAAAGAGATGAAATTGCCAATAGGAATTCCTATGTGTGTTGTCTAGATAATATGTAGTGTCTATATCAAAGGTGATGATTTTGCACTTTTTAGCATTTAGTTTGAACTCATTTTACTACATCATAGAGACTTTAGGCATTAGAGGGTGACATAACAAGAACAACCCCCAGTTTACAGTCATCTATAAACGTTGTTTGCCAGAGGCCTCAGATCTATGCTTAGAGGTATGAGAAATAAAGTCCAAAAAGAAAGGTGCCAGAATCACCACTCACTTTCACATTCTCTAATGAGGTGCCTGCAACTCACATTGTGTCTTCTATGTGCCAGAAACTGAAATAAATGTAGAACTATTAATACTGGTTCCTAACAAAATATCTTTCTCAGTTGCTTAAAGGCTTATGGTAGGCATGCTTATGGTAGGCATAAAGGTTAAGTTCTTCTCCGAGAAAGCAAAGGGCACAGGGTTCAATCCTGACCTCTGGTCAATACCTGTGTGTAGTTTGCATGTTTTCCCAGTGTCTCTGGGGGTCTCTCAAGCACAAGGCTTAGGTTTTGATCCTTACCTCTGGCCAATACCCTTGTGAACTTTGCATGTTCTCCAACTGTTTGTGTAGGGTTCCACTAACTTCTCAAAAACACTAGATGTTTCTACTTCAAACTCACACACAAATTTAATAGAGTCAATGGCAGCATCACAGACTGTATGTGGTGCTTATTGGGAGTAGAGTTGTGTAGACCAGCAGCTTTAGGTATCAACTGGGTGCAAAGTACCCTCTAGATAGGTGATCACAGACTTCATGCCATGTCAGGGTTGACCACTTCATGATGTAAAACCTGCTGCTTTGGTCACACTGATTAATGTTGTCAGAAATGGACCTTGGTATTTGCTGCTGATACTTACTTATCCCCTGCATGAGTATTTGCTGTTGATATGTGGGTTGAGGTCCTGACCTAGACCAGAGACACATGTTGATGGTGGGAGGGAACTATGTGCTTTTATTTGCCAGTCTGTGTCCACCATAAAGTCCGTCAGCCCTTGGTCAATAAGCTACTAGTCAGCTGGTGTCCAGTTGCCCAGTCTAGCTGACATGGGATAGCTCTGTTGAGAAAAATCTAGACATAAAACCAATCAACCCTGCCAAACATGAAATAAGGAATGTTATTTTAAATATAGATCCAGTGACATGACACTGTCTGGGACTATATGACATAATGGTAAGGAAGAGACTAGATTCAGGGGGAAGAGAGACTAGCAATGGTGTGGGAATTGTAGTAAGGGAGAGGCTTCAGAAGATAGTGAGGGATGTTATCAAAATGTGAGATAGATTCATGTCAATCAGACTCCAGTGTAAGATACGGCACTATTCATAATCTCAACCTATGACCCCCAGGAATGTTGTGATAATGAGGAAAAGAGTGCATTCAGGCAGCGGTTGCAGGACCTAAGAGATAAATCAGGGCAACATGAGCTGGTGTTGATAATAGGGACCTGAATGCACATACTGGGACAGATAGAACAAGATATGAGAACTGCCTGGGTCCACATGGGTGGGGTAACAGCACTAAAGAATGAGAGGCAATTCTATGTTTCTGTCTGGAAAATGGTTTAATGGTGGCCAACACCTGGTTCAGCAGGAGAGATGCTAGCATGCAAGCTAGGTAGACATGTCCGTAGTAAGAAAAGGGCACTGGGATATAATCAGTGATTGCAAAGTCATCACAAGTGAAACAGTCAGCCCCAGTATAAACCACTGGTTGCCACAATCAGCTACAAGCAGTGGTCAAAGAGGGACCAGGCCGAAGACATGGCAGTTTACATGAGAGAGAGTGCGAAAGAGACATAGAGAGAGAGAAAGGCCAAGAGTTCAAAGAAATACTCAGGGCTCTAGCACCTCAGGAAAAAGAGGAAATAGGTGGAGATGAAGAAGAATGGTAGCACCTCAAAAAAGCATGTGTGTGGACTATAGAACAGATATGCAGCCAAACCAGCTATGGAAGCAAGGCACATAAGGAAAGCTGGTGGTGGAATGCAGAACTCCAGAAAGTCATTAAAAAAGAAACAGAGGAAAAAGACGGAGATAGAAAAGGCAGATCAGGTTAAGAAGGAATAATAAGTTGGCAAACAAAGAAGGCATTAGAAGCACTCTAACATCTTCTAGAAAGTGACTCAGTAGATGGCACAAAAAAAACTTATCAGGTTGCAAGACACAGGCAGAAAGAAAAAGAAAAAGAAGATAGACATCAGACACCATTCATAAGGGATGCCAGCATTGACCTGCTCACCAGTTCACAAGATATAAAAAGGCAGATAGAAGGAGCAGTTGCAGCAGCTTCTCAACAAAGAAAACCCCACAGAAGCTGTACTGCCCCAGACACAGTGTATGATGAAAGAAGAGGAGGAGCTGTACTGCCCCAGACACAGCGTATGATGAAAGAAGGGGAGGAACTGTACTGCCCCAGACACAGCGTATGATGAGAGAAGGGGAGGAGCTGTACTGCCCCAGACACAGCGTATGATGAGAAGGGGAGGAGCTGTACTGCCCCAGACACAACGTATGATGAGAGAAGGGGAGGAGCTGTACTGCCCCAGACACAGCGTATGATAAGAGAAGGGGAGGAGCTGTACTGCCCCAGACACAGCATATGATAAGAGAAGGGGAGGAGCTGTACTGCCCCCAGACACAGCATATGATGAGAGAAGAGGAGGAGCTGTACTGCCCCAGACACAGCGTAGGATAAGAGAAGGGGAGGAGCTGTACTGCCCCCAGACACAGCATATAATGAAAGAAGAGGAGGAGTCCACCCTAGAAGCTGTGCTGCCCCAGACACAGCATATGATGAAAGAAGAGGAGCCCACCCTAGAAGAATTAAGAACAGCACTAAAGAAAATGAAGTTAGGGAAAGCAGCAGGCTCAGGTGAGGTCACAGCAGACATGATAAAGATGTTGGGTCAGATAGGGAAGTAATGGATCCTGAGAGTACTTATACCAGTGTGGAAAGAAAGACATTACCGGATGAATGGAGAATAAGCACACTAATGCCTGCATTCCAGAACAAAGGGGACATTCACAACTGTGGGCAGTATAGCGGTATCAAACTCCTACCAAACTCATGAAATCTCTGGAAAGGGTAGTGATAAATCAATCCGTAGAGTAGTAGAAAACAAGATTGGGGAAAAGCAGTTTCGATTCAGATTAAAGTGAAACACAACCAATCCAATGTTTGCAGAGGCAGACAGTTATTATACGGATTATTTAGATGTCCATTTAGTTAAGGACGAAATTAATGAGAGATATATAGCCACAATACATAGCAAAAAACATATTCTAACTGTTTCCTACACTATAGCAGTTCACACCCTGAGCATCAGAAGAGATCTGTCGTTAAAGGACAGTTGGTGAGGGCTGCCCGAATGGTCACTAGGCAAGAAGATTTTATGGAAGAATGTAGTACTTTACATTCTATGTTCTTAAGGAACGCGTACCCTACTGACCTCATTAATGAGTTGATGTAGGAAGTAATTAATAAAAGAGAAAGTGGCCATGTTAGGCCTAGTTTAAGTGGTGGAAACAGCATTTGTGTACTGACTAGCCAAAATGTGAACATGAATATAGTTTTAGGAGAAGATAGTTTAGCATTTCATGGTCAACAGGTACAAGGTCCATATCCAATAAATAGTCAGGATTTTTCCAAAGCATTGATTATTACTTATAGTCAAGATTTTAGAAGTCTGAAATGGATGTTTGAGAAAAATTGGTCAATATTGTTAGAAGACGCAAATGTTAGGAATTATGTAGGTGAACGACCTATCATAGTATATCGCAAGAGAATTAATTTCAAAGACTTTTCGAAATATATAGGACAAGAGAATCACACTGGTATGTATGGTATGACTAGATGTGGGGCATGTACCTGGTGCCACAAAATAAAAATAGATGATAGTTTTACTGTAAAGATAGAACATACCAACTAAAGGGAAAATTCAATTGTAAATCTAAAGCAGTGAGCGGTATATATTGTTGTCTGTGAGGCATGTTCAGTATTTTATATTGGCAAAACGGAGAGGCAGTTTTGCCAAAGAATTTATGGGCATGAATATGCTATAAGAAGAAATAATCCAAATAATGCTTTTGCCAAACACATTAGTGACCAAGTAGGACACCAATTTAAGTTTATGGTCATCGATCAGGTCAACATTGATGACAAGAAAACATGGGGTGGTTCACTTAGAGTTAAAAAGGGTTAAAATGGCAAGTGTGTTTACAAGCTGATAGTTGGCCAGGCATTAATGAACGTAGCTCAATTACTCCAGTTCTGAAGTTAAAAGCTCTGGAGAGAAAGAAAATTGTCTAAAGGCAGCATATATATATATATATATATATATATATATATATATATATATATATATATATATATATATATATACATATATATATATATGTATATATAGTTTACACATGTTTTACTTATATCTATCTATCTATATATATATATATATATATATATATATATATATATATATATATATATATATATATATATATATTTAAGTTTGATGACCAGGGAAGTCCACTGGGTCAAGAAGAGCCCATTTTCAGTGGAGGCCCTGGGAGAAAAGCTCCACAATAACTGCAAGTTACTTTTCACATGTTACAAAAGGACATAGTTCATACAGCTAATTAAATATTTACATATAAGCTCCATGATATTTGCAATTGGCTTGTCACAATGTTACAAAAACGAAAAGACAATTCAATACAAAAATTTCAACATTTACATAAAGTGAATATTTTTGTTATAAACTCAATTGTAGGTTTAACATTTCAAAATATATAGCTACTAGCCATTAGTAGGTTAGGAAAATATTATGCAAGGAGAGGGTAATAGTATATTTGAGATTGGAGAGTATAGTACAATAGATATCTATATTATATATAGATATATATGACTTTACTATATTGTAATAACTTTCTCCTTTTCACTAAAGTGCCTATTGTATATTGTACTTTCTTTATTGTCTCTAGATATTTCTGTTAAATTCTATGTAAAACCGACACTGTACCTGTCGATGTTGTTCTTGTTTTATTGGAGCTTTTCTCCCCGGGCCTCTGCTGAAAATGGGCTCACACCCAGATGGACTATCCCGGTCAACAAATATAAAATAAAATAAATAAATAAATATTAGAGAGAAAATTAGTTTTTGGTAGGGAAGGGATTGTTTTGGGTGGGGTGAAGTAATAGTAGAGGTAGTTGGATGAGTCAGTGCAAGGTGGAATGAGGGGAGTTTTTAAGTTGGAGTGTGGCAAGGGCATTCCCATTTGGAAGAAAGATGAGAGAGTAATTGAGATTTGAAATTTATATAGTTAGGTAGGTTGCATAGGTATGTGGGGAGAGAGTTCCACTGTTTAGCTAAGGAGTGGGACAGGAGTAGATGGCCAGAAGGTTGTGCAGGTTTGTGGACCTGAAAGAGATTTTGTTTTTTGGATCTGAGTGAGCAGTTGGGAATGTAAGGTTTGTAAGGAAGTAGCGAGAGCTCAGCAGCTGGCAGGTTTAAAGATGAGCTTGTGGGCAATGCCGAGTTGTAGGTAACTGAGGTAGTTGGGTAGTTCAAGCCAGTTGAGGGTGAGGAGGGAGTGGCAGTGGTGAGATGAGTTTTTTTTAATTGGTTGCAAATTTGGAGATCTGGTGGTAGCAGGATTCAAGTATATATATATATATATATATATATATATATATTTTTTTTTTTTTGCACAATTTCACATAATTTTATATAATGTATTATTGCACAATTATTTAATATTACACAATATACAATAGCAATAGTGTAACTTTACAACAGGGATAGGTGGTGTTGCTATAAGTTGGATTATGTCCAATCAAATGTAATGTGACTAACACTATGTCTGATAAAGTTTAATATTGTTTTAAATGAAAGCGCTTGCCATTTATTGTTTTTACGCCATTAAAGTGTTCGAATTTTATACAATTTGATGTTTCTATTTGATTGAATGAGAAGAGTGGCTTAGGGTCCAGGCCACAGTTCTTGCTTTGCTTTATTTTGTTTGTTTTGTGTGCTTTTTAATCGCTAAACCTTAGAAAATTACAGGGGAATGGAATGCAAAAGTGAAGGCACATCGAAAAGAACTGAGGACAGGCAAGACAGTTTGCTTGGCAACAAATGGGGAAATCAGGAGAAGCTGAAAACTGAGATAGGATGGAAAATAGTGTAACAAGATAACAGTTCCGAGTATCTGAGAAGGGAAGTTGAAGAGAAGGAAAGTCTCTATGAGGAGGTCAAAACTACAATTCAAGGGGCTGACGCCAACTAACACAGATTGCCAGGGGTAATGTATGACAGAAGAATGCCAGGAAGCTGAAGACTATGTTGTACAAAACAGTGGTGTGACCACTACTTCTGCACATTTACACTTTGTTGACTGGGTTAGTCCCACTAGACTAATGGCCTCTTTTCAGGGATAGCCAAGGAATCAGTAAGGAAGCAGTACGTTGTATAAAATGGTGTGAACACTACCTCTGTATGAAACCCGGGTGCTGAAGGCAGAGCAGTTGAGGAAGCTAGAGGTGATGGATATGAAGTGCCTGAGACAGGTTTAGGATGAACACTGCAGCAGAGATGAAGAAATAGGACATTAGAATAGAAACCAAAACAGTTCTAATTGCAGTGAAGGTCAAAGAGAACCAATTATAATGGTTAGGCCACTTGCAGGAAAGCAGAAAATGATTTTGTGAAGAGGATTTGGAAGAGACATGAAGAAGGCAAGAGCAAATGAGAATGTACAGCAAAGAGATGGATGGATTGTGTGATAGAAGATCTGCGACACTCATGCATGACTGTCAAAGAAGGTAGGAGAGTGACAGTGGATTGAGAGAGGTGGCTATAGTTGCCATGATACCCTGACCCCATGTAGAAAATAAGAAAAGGGGGCTGAGAATGATGATGATTGCTTAAAGGCTCTTCCTGTTTCAGCTGTCCACTTAATTTTCAGTGGAGCCTTACTGTTGGTCAGGTCTGTCAGGTGGCAAACTATGGTGACAAAGTTAGGAAAAGATTTTCAATATTAGCTGTCCTGGCCAAAAAACACCTCCTAATCTGTTACTTCATGGTGGGCAGGCTCAGTTTTGTGTGGATGGTCTTGTTATCCTCTGACCTATTACATAGGCTAAATACTGAGATTCTGCCATGCCTAGCTTGTACTTAGTTAGTTTTATTGTTAATTCAGCTTAGAGTAGGGAATTTAAAATGTCTTGGACTTTAGTGAGATGGCCTTCCCAGGACTTAAGGGAGATAGCCTTCCCAGGACTTTAGGGAGATGGCCTTTGTAGATCATGGTATGTACTGTAGCTAGTCATCCACTGTAGCTAGATAGCATGTGCATATAAGTTACTGAGCATGTGCGAGATCAGTGCCAGTTTGTATAGTCAGTCAGAGTGAATACTGGCATGAATGGAGATCCATATGTGAGTGTGTTTGTAGTGAGTCAGTCAGCTTAAGTATATGTTTCAGTTACAGCTCCCGATGTGTTTATGTACAATAAACAGCTTGAACCCATCACAGTGCCTCAGTGTCTCATTTGAATATAAGATACATGTGACAAACCTTCCCAGGAGTTTAGGGAGATGGCCTTCCCAGCTCTGAGAAAATACTTGCAGATCATCCAGGTAGACATGTGGGTATCTAAGAATTTTCTCCATCATCTGCTGGAATGTTGCAGGTGCTCAGTGCAAACCAAAAAAGCAGGACACAGTAGTGTATTTTTATATTTAATGAGGAAAATGTTTTTCGTCAGCTTCTGTGTATAGTGAAATTTGTCAATAGCCCATGGTTAGGTCTGAAGCAGACAGAAATCTAGCCTTGCTCAGCCTTTCAGTCAGTTCATACATCCCTGACAAGGTATATGAATCAAATCCTGACATGTCGTTCAACTTTCTGGTGTCACTGCAACACTTATAGCCTCACTGGGTTTATGAACCAGGACCATGGGTCTATTCTACTCACTTTGGGATTTCTCTATGACCTCAGGTTTGAGTATTTTCTGTACTACTTTCTTACTGAGACCTTTGGGAATCCCTGAAAAGAGACCATTGGCCTAGTGGGACTAACCAGGTCAACAATGTATAAGCGAGTAAGTGGGTGAGTGAGTGAGTGAGTGAGTGAGTGAGTGAGTGAGTGAGTGAGTGAGTGAGTGAGTGAGTGAGTGAGTGAGTGAGTGAGTAAATAAAAAAATAAACTGTTTGGAACTGGAATCCTAGTATTTGGTAACAGTTTCAAAAATAATTTTCACTAGGCTCATTTTCTCTGTTGTACTAGATTAAACTGGTTCTGCACAGCAGCTCTGAAAATATATTGTTATGCCTGAGAATAAATTTGTTCACTTTTTCTTTCTAAGACACTGATATTTTCTCCATGTTGGTTTCAGAACATGCTGATTGAACCTTAATTTGTTTTGCAAATATACTTACTACAGAAACTGTAGTTTCTCTCTCTATAGTTCCTAAAGTTCTGTACACTTTGCAAGAAATTTTTCTTTCAGAAATTGGTACTAACATTTCAGTGGTTGAATGTTGCCCTTGGCAAGGTGTACAAAATGTCTCTATGTCCATCATAATACCCAGGCCTCCACTCAAAAGGGGCAATTTCTGCTCAGTCAGATTCCCATGGTCAAAAAATGCATTAAATAAAATGGATCTATATCAGAACACCGAAAATTTTAAATGTTCTTACATCGACCCCTAATCAGCGAACGCTGACAACATCGAACATTCAGAACAGCAAATTTTTTTCTAGGGAAAAAATTTGCTGTTCTAAAACACATACACACAACACAAGCACACCAAACAAACAGCAATCCACACACATACACCCAAAATCTTACAGCTAACCCTACACTAAACTGTACAAACACCACTAACTATCCACTTACCTTAACCCAAACCCTAACCCTAAGGTCCGTCACTATCGCACACTCACCTCACCTGCACCCTAACCCTAACTCATCTAACCCGCCCTAACCCTCACGTCCACACAATCACACACATATCTCCCTCACGCCCTAACCCTAACTCACCTAACCCACGCCCAATCGCTAACTTACCTGAACCCGACCCATAACTTTCCGCCAGAGCGCTGAAAATAGTGAAATGACAGAAATGGACAACCGAATTCTTTCCCTAGGAAAAAATTTGGTTATCTGTCGTTTCGCTATTTTCAGTGTTCGCTGTATAGGGGTCGATGCAAGAAGATTTGAAAGTATGAACTTTTGGTGTTCTGATATAGACCCAAATAAAATAAATAAAATATAACTTTTTTATCTCTTGGTTTGAACTCTTGGAGACAAACATTTTTTTCCGTGTTCTCTGCTGACAAACATTTTTATTCCGTATTCTCTGCTGCATTTCCTGTGTTTTCTCCATATATCCTCTTACTATAGTCATTATAGTTCTTAAACTGTCCTACAAATCCTCCTCCAATGTTACTTTTGGTATATATGGCAAGGTTTGGCGAAGTCTGTCATCCGACAGTTCAAATGGTATATGAAAACAAATGTTCCCAGTTTCTTCCATTCACTTCTATAAACTTTTGTGACATAGACATTAAAGCATTCAACTAACTCATCTGTTTGAGGATGGTATACAGCTGTCTGTAACTGTTTTGTGTTAAGCAATTTTCATAGAGATCATTCATTAAGAGTTTGATGTATTACTCTGGACATTAATGGTATGCGTTAATCAATAAGAAGGAATAAACAAGAAATTAGAAAAAAATCTTGGGGAATTCTTAACCTTGAAAAAGCAGCACTAAGCCTTACAACCACTGTGTTGATTCCCTATAAGTCTGTCACATATACAAGCTTTGGAATTCCATACGTCTTCAGCTTAGAATTGATGCCACAGATAATAGTTATCTAAATAAGCTAAAACAGTTTTTATCCTGACTTGGCCATGCCCCTGATCCAGACCATCCATCATATCTTACCACATTGACGATACACTTTACTCTCATGTTTCTCCCTTTTATAACCCATCGTATTCTTTTCTTTTTCTCTTTCCCATATAGCACCACTGTCACATTAAATGCGTACTTTCTATTTTTTTAACTGTCATAAACCTTAATGTTATTCCCATTAATGAGTTATTATTATTCTTGTTGATCTTTATTGCTTTTTAAAATGATTTTTGCTTATCTTGTTACTTTTTTCTGTGGAACTGTTCTTCCTTGGGCGTCTGTTGAAAATGGGATTTTCCTCAGTCTGACTACCCCAGCCAACAAATCTAAGAAATAAGTAAAAAAAATAAATGTCTATTGCTATGATCTTTGCAGTGACCCTTCATGCATCAGGAAATGTTATTGTATAACCACTAATTTCTATGATGCAGTCATTTCCCCTTATTCAGTTTTACAAGAGTTCCTTACTAAGAATTAAATTGGGACATCCATAATGGTTAAAGGTATCAAAGGGGTTTTAAACCAGGGGTTGGGTGTTGCCCTTGGCAAGGAGCACAAAATGTCTCTATGTCCTTCATAATACCAGGCTCTAGTAAAAATTTTGGCTTCTATCTTAGACATGTTTTTGGTGGTCATTTAGGAATGGATATGTGCCAGTTTCATTAGAAATGTTCTAAAAATTCTTAGAAATAAATCTCTCCGGCAAACTTGTAGAGCAGGTTGATATTTAACTTAGTATGGCATTTCAACATTACTGAAAACTTTAAAGCCTATTTAGTAACATTTGATAGGATCACCTGCAAGGAGTGTTGGGACTGCTCTAGCAGGGTTTGTATTCAGCAGCACATCTAATGGGAGATTTCTTTGTGCTTGTGTGGACATACCCAGCTCAGACTGCAGTGATTTTCATAAAATGAACATTTTTTTTTTGGCAAGGGCAGGTGTCACTTCAGACATTGAAGCCCTTAAGTTTCAGGTATCAACTTTTTCCAGGAGTAAAATGATAAGTGCAAAACTATTTGAGTTAAAGAATATTCTAAATAGTAATTAGCCCCAGAGGGAATTAAAACAAGGTGACAATGATAGATATTCTTCTGATTGACACATTTCAAATGGAAATTCAAGCTGTGACAAAGGGAAATACTGCCAGCCCAGTTAGCTGGAATTTTGTAAATAATTATTTGTTATTTGTGAATATTAAAATATTAATATGGTTTATATAGAAACGTAACAGAAGGAGATACTGCCATCCCAACTATCTGGAATTTTGGAAGTGGTTATGTGTCATTTGTGAATGCCAACATGCTTCATGTAAGATGCTTTTGTTAGAACTGTATGTTATGTACTGATGTAAAATGTAACCACAGCATACCCTGCTGGGTCAGAAGAGAAATGTAAATAAACTACTGTAATTGTATAAATGTATATATTTTAATAATGGAAACTAGAACATAGAGAGTTAACCTGCAAAACTTCAAGAAAATAGTTGAAATTAAATTGTTTTATGATTGTGCTATTAAAGTTATCTTTTAGTTTCAGTCAACAGGAGACAAGATGTCTACATTAGGGGACTCTCTGAGCGAGAGAGAGAGATGGGGCATTTTGTATTTTGTCTTTGACCTAACAAGAACATCGACTGTCACCACCTTCTGCACTTGCTTTGCTGTAAG
Organism: Protopterus annectens; assembly: GCF_019279795.1. Classification (NCBI taxonomy): domain Eukaryota; kingdom Metazoa; phylum Chordata; order Ceratodontiformes; family Protopteridae; genus Protopterus; species Protopterus annectens. The sequence continues at coordinate 1,088,997,084 of NC_056748.1, forward strand.
TAGGTTTTTAGGGCATTGTAACTCTTTTAGATTCAGAAAGGAATACAATAAAGTATAGCATAGATGTTTTCTTTATTTGAGACTGTCCTGCAATGTTGTTTTAAATATTTCCTATGTTTATCAACTCTGATGTAACTGATTACTAAGTATTGTCATATTGTTTTATTTATTATTAAATATATTTAAACCTTTCAATTGTGTCTGGTCTGTTTAGAGACATATTCAAGCTCTTAGAACACTTACATATCTATTTAGTAACACTGTGCAGGCCACTCCTAAATAGCCTTGCCCTTGGTCAAACTACCATTTGGATTAATAGTAGCATTACACAGTAGGATTGGGCACCCTTTGTTAAGGGCTTTAAAGTAGCTGATAAAGAGTGTCTGGTGGCAGTTGGAACTAATGTATAGTCTGGGCAGAAGAGGGCATAGCTTGTAAACCTGCGCTAGCCTTTCTCAGGAGGGAGTAAGTGTATGCATGTCAGAGCCTGAGGAGGGACCCCATTCCAAATTCCTTTGGCTAGGGTTCACCTTGACTAGGAGGGTGGAAAAGGAAGCCAGCAAGTATGTGTTTCTGAGGATATCCCTGCAGATGTCCTGGTAGGGAATGATTTTGATAATGCAGTACCTTGTTTGTAAGCAGTTACACTCACTCAGGCTTGGAGACAAGCATGTGGGTCTGGTAGTCTGGGGGGGACCCAAATAGACCGCACACTTGCAGCCAGGACTGGTGAGGTGGTTACTTCAGGGAGGGAGCTACCCTGTAGCAGTGAGACTGAAAGTAAACCGCAGCTGCTTATGGGTACTGATGTTCCCAGAAACAGAGTGACTGCAAGGACAGAGGTGAGTAATAGTACCCAGGCTGACAGTGAGCCACCGCTGTCAGAGGATACTAGACTTCTTGTGGAAGGGGAGCTGGAAAGGGTTACAAAGAGAGAGTTGAGAAAGGCTCAGCTTTCAGACCTTACATTACAAGGCCTGATAGAGGTAGTTTGTGAGGCACCTGATTTTTAAGGGAAGGGGGGCTCTGTATACTGGGACAAAAAGTTACTATATAAAGAGTGGACCCCTGAGGGAGGGCTAGAGGGTGAGAGAATACAGCAGTTGGTTGTGCCCAGAACCTACCATCTGGCACTTCCAGCCATAGCCCACGGTATTCCCTTTCATAGGTTCATAGGTTCATAGGTTCATAGGTTCATACTAGGCTATCTGCCCTAGGGCATTTATAAGCCTAGCCAGAGTGTGTTTGGCTTTCGCCACCCATTTTAAATGAATTTTGCTATGCCCTTTTTCGAGGTTAGTATACTGTGCCTCTGTCTAACAGTGACACAGAAGTGATACTCAGGGTAAACCTACTATCTCCCATCCACTCATCAAGATTCCTCTTGAAGAGAGTCAATGAGGGACTCTGACTAACCTGGGCTGGGATTTTATTCCAGAGTGAAGGGAGCCTCTGGGTTATGAATCTGTCCCTCCAGCATGTCCTATTTATTTCAGTGCTGAGGTTCAAGTCTCTCAAGCGTGTAGCTCGATGGGATTTGGATTTTCTGAGGTGCAGCATGTCCATTAATTCCGGGTTGGACATGGCTTTATACATCAGGCACAGATCGCCTCTGAGCAGGCGGTATGCCACTGAGTAGAGCTGGAGTTTCTTGGGCAGCATATGGCATCTGTTTGAGCCCTTTGATCCTCTTGGTGAGGTACTTTTGGGGTCTTTCCAGTTGCTGCAGATGTCTGGTAAGGTACATCCCAAAAGGGGCATTGTACTCAATTATGGGCCTGATGAGGGATGAGTAAAGAGGCACGATGACCTCCCCTGATCTAGATGTGAATCCCTTCATGATTAGGTGGGCTATATAAAATGTTTTTCTAACCACTTTGGCCACGTGGTTGTCAAATGAGAGATTGCTATCAACTTGGGTCCCCAGGTCCCTAATTACTTCTTCCGTACTTAATGGATTACCACCTATGTGGTAATTTGTGGGCACTTTGTTTTTGCCAGAGGGGATGACTATACACTTTTTGGCGTTTAGCTTGAGGTCATGGCTCTGGCACCAGTTGTCTGTTTCTATGAGGCCCTTTTGTAGAATGCTTGTGTCGGCTGGAGAGTCGATTATGGCGCCCAGTTTGCAGTCATCTGCGAACTTGGTCAGCCACAGTCCTTCCGTGTTAGCCTGTACCTCCGAGAAATATATACCGAACAAGAGAGGTCCCAGGACTGAGCCTTGTGTGATGCCACTTGTAACTGGTTTGGAGTCTGACATGGCTCCAGCAATTCTAACCATGTGGGTTCTGTCCTTGAGCCAGTTTGCAACCCATCTAGTGACATAGGGGTTTATATTTAAGCTGGTGAGCTTATCTATAAAGCCCAAGTGGGGTATTGTATCGAAGGCTTTTGCAAGGTCCAGGTAGGCTGTGTGGACCAGCTTCCCCTCGTCAATGGCCTTGGTGACTGTTTCAAAGAAACCGACCAGGTTTAAGAGGCAGGATCTGCCCTTATCAAAGCTGAACTGGGTAGGATTCAGTGTCTGTAGGTCCCCAATATCTTTATTTATGAGGTCCATGATGATCCTTTCCATAGCTTTGCAGACCAAGCTAGTCAAGCTTATGGGGCGATAGTTTCCAGGATCCATTGAGGCACCACCATTGTGGAGAGGGACCACTGTTGCTGTACACCACTTTTTGGGTACATATCCTGTAGTAAGGCTGAGACTGAACAGTAGTTTTATGTTTGGGTTTAGTTCTTCTTGGAGTTCATGTAGGACGCAGCCCGGGACACCGTCTGGTCCCATTGATGCTGTGTTTTTTGCTTTGGAGAGGGCGGCTCTTACCTGAGCATCTGAGATGTCAGGGGGGCAACACTCTGCTGGGATAGATATTTGCCCTTTTGGTGGGGAAGTGGGGGGGGGGAGTTTGCACTGAACCTGTCAGCTAGGATGTTGGCAATGTCTGTGGGTTTGGTGTATTTTTTGTCATTTTGGACTACTTCTGAGCATATCTGGGAATTCCCACCCAGGTTCCTAACATAACTGAAGAAATTCTTGTGATTATCCTTAGTGTCCTGTGCAATTTTTCTCTCGAAGCTGGCCTTAGACAATTTTATGAGTGCCCGTAGTTTTTTGCTAATACTGATCAGAGATGCCTTCCCTTTTTGGGATTTTGCTCTATCATGTAGTAGCTTAGCTTGAGCCTTCGCAGGTCATATGGGCATATAATGTACAAAGAGACATATTATGCTGAACCTTCATTGGGCTAGGATTTTCAGAGATGTAGCAGGGTACTACAAGACCTGTGAGCAGTGCCAAAAGGTAGGCAAGGCAGGAGACAAGGTGAAAGCTCCTTTGATGCCTTTGCCTGTGATTGAGGAGACATTTCAGAAGGTAGCTATGGATAATGTGGGGCCTCTGAGTACCCCAACATCGAAAGGGAAAAAGTATATCCTACTGGTAGTAGATTATGCTACCAGATACCCTGAGGTGGATAGCTCTGTCCTCCATTGAGGCAGAAAATGTGGCAGATACCTTGTTAGAGATCTTCAGCAGGGTAGGCTTCCCAAAAGAAATACTGACTAACAGAGGTGCCAATTTCATGTCAGACATCCTGGCTTGTCTGTGGAAACACTGTGGGGTGAAGCACCTAAAGATCACCTGTAACATCCCCAGACTAATAGTTTTGTGGAGAGGTTAAACTCTACACTAAAGCCATACTATGGGCATTTTCAGATCAGTTTAAGAGGGACTGGGACAAATATATGCCCCATCTATTGCTTGCTTTCAGAGAGGCACCCTAGGAATCCAAAGGTTTTTCACCCTCTAATTTGTTGTATGGGCATAGGGTGATGGGGCCTCCAAATTTGATTTGAGATGAGTGGGAGGGTGAGTGTGAATCCCACAAGGAGTCTGTTGTGGCATATGTCCTAAACCTCAGGGAAAGACTCATGAAACTCATGGGCTTGGCCCAGGAAAACCTGGCAGAAGCCCAACAGCAGAAAATGGTCTGGTATGATAGGAATGCTTGAGCTACAGAGTTTGCTGTAGGGCAGCAAGTAATGTTTCTCATTCCTGTCAGACATAACAAGCTGTAGAAACCTTGGCAGGGACCCTTTAAAGTGGTAAGGAAGGTCAGTGATGTTAACTACATGGTAGAACTGCTAGGCAGGAGGCAGGGTCACAAATTGTACCATGTTAACATGATGAAACCTTACCATGATAGGGAGGCCCTGGTGCTAAGTATTTGCAGTATAAGGCAGGAGGAGTCTGAGGAGGATCTATGGCTACAGGGAGCAAGCCAGCCATATCCCAAATTACTATGGTGGAGCCTAGGGTTGCAGGCATGTGATGGCACAGTGCAGCACTGTACTGGGGTCAGTGATGCCAAGGCAGCTGGAATCTTAAGACAGGTAATGGGGTAATGTATTCCCAGATAGGCTCACCCTCTCAAGCAACGCTGCTTGGGTTTTTTTTTTGGGGGGGGGTGTGATAAAGGGAAATACTGCCAGCGTACCTACCTGGAATTTTGTAAATCATTATGTGTAATTTGTGAATATTAATATGATTTATATAGAAATATAACAGAAGGAGATATTACCAGCCCAGCTATCTGGACTTTTGTAAATAAGTGTATGTCATTTCAGAATATTAATATGATTTATATAGAAATGTGACAGAAGGAGATACTGCCAGCCCAGCTATCTGGGATTTTGAAAGTAGTTATGTGTCATTTGTGAATGCCAACATGCTTCATGTAAGATGCTTGTGCTACACCTGTGTTAGAACTGTATGTTATGCACTGGAGTAAAATGTAACCACAGTATGCCCGAACAGAAATGTATGTAAACTATTGTAATTGTGTAAATGTATATGTTTTAACAGTGGAAACTAGATCATAGAGGGTTAACTTGCAAAACTTCAAGAAAATAGTTGAAATTAAATTATTTTATGCTATAAAAAATATCTTTTTGTTTCAGTCAACAGGAGACAGGATGTCTACACTAGGTGGCTCTCTGTGATGTTTTGTAAGTGTTTTATTGTTTTATGTCTTCTAGCAGTTGCAAACATCTGAAGGCTATGTATTTTCACAGAGAGGTGTTAAATGTGTGTAGTTTCTGACACTGGGGGTTTAGCTTGGAAACTAAAGTCAGGTGACAAAAAGTGATATCTTCCAAGTTAATCTAGCAGTAATATTTGATATAAATTTAAGAACTCTCAGAGAGAGAGAGAGAAAGAGAGAGAGAGAGAGAGAGAGAGATGGGGCATTTTGTATTTTGTCTTTGAAATAACAAGAACATCCACTCTCACCACTTTCTGTACTTCCCTTGCTGTAAGTAATTTTTAGGACATAATAACACTTTTAGATTCAGACAGGAATATAGTAAAGTTTAGCTTAGATGTTTTTTAGATGTTTTCTTTATTTATTTGAGACTGTCCTGCAATGTTGTTTTAAATATTTCCTGTGATTTTTAACTCTGATGTAACTGATTACTTACTGAGTATTACCGTGTTCTTTTATTATTTATTATTAAATATATTTAGAGATATATTTAAGTTCTTAGAACACTTGCATATCTGTTTGGTGACACTGTACAGGCCACTCCTAAATATCCTTGCTCTTGGTCAAACTACCATTTGGATTAATAGTAACATTGCACAGTAGAATTGGACATCCTTTGTTAAGGGCCTTAAAGTAGCTGATAAAGAGTGGCTGGTGGCAGTTGGAACTACCTTATAGTTTGGGCAGAAGGGGGCATTGCTAATAAACCTGTGCCAGCCTTTCCCAGGAGTGTGTTTGTATGTGTGGTTGTATATATCAAATCTCAAAGAGTGTGTGTGTCAACGACTTGGGCAGGGACACAAAGCACTAGTTGGATAGACAGGGTACTGGAGATCTTGGTTTGGACATTCAGCTAAGATCTCAACCCTATAGCTGTGCCAGTTGGCAGTCTTACTGGGGATCTGGAGAAAGAGTGAGAAACCAGCCCCGGACTGATCTTGATCTCTGTGTGCTCTTAAGGGAAATTGCATTTTACTGTGTGTGTGTGATTGTCATCCTCCTAGTGTGTACATTCCGCACTGTTGCCAGTAGTGAGGATTGAGACTCCTTGATTAATGGACTTGTGCAGGGGCATCACACAAGCAATTATTAAAATGTGAGTGTGTCAAATCAGCACACAAGATGCCAAGAGCTTTGTAATATTATTTGCTCAGAAGTTCCAACTAGGCTGTTTAAAAGATAGATAATTTCTAGCCAAACTTCAAATAAGAAAGAATGTTGTGCTATCAGAATGTGCTTAAGGAGACATTTGCTAAAGCAGTTAAGAAAAGAGTTAAAATATGAATCACTATGTCTTCTAGTCTTTGTTTTAGGTGTAGAAAGTGAGGGCATATCAAGTGCTGTACTGTACTGGCTGTCTAAAATATAAACAACCAATGAGTCATTGGGGGTGAATAGGCTATGGAATGTATTCCAAAAGTTTAAAACTACATCTAACAGGATGATGTCCTTATCTAAATGCAAACCATGACGAATACAGCTCCCGTTATCTCCCTACCTTTATCCACACTCCCTATTATCAGTCTTCCAGTCCATCATTCTAAATACCGCCTCCATTCCCCGATGTCCTTATCTAAATGAAACCATGACGAATACAGCTCCCGTTATCTCCCTACCTTTATCCACACTCCCTATTATCAACCTTCCAGTCCATCATTCTAAGTACCGCCTCCATTCCCCGATGTCCTTATCTAAATGAAACCATGACGAATACAGCTCCCGTTATCTCCCTACCTTTATCCACACTCCCTATTATCAGCCTTCCAGTCCATCATTCTAAATACCGCCTCCATTCCCCGATGTCCTTATCTAAATGCAAACCATGACGAATACAGCTCCCGTTATCTCCCTACCTTTATCCACACTCCCTATTATCAGTCTTCCAGTCCATCATTCTAAATACCGCCTCCATTCCCCTTACCCGTTGTTGACCTCCTGTCCCCTGTATCCTATTTGGTAATCACCACTGCTACCCAATCCCCCCATATTATTAAACTCCCAATCAAACTAGTTCCTATACTCTTCAGTTTTTCCAGTCATTTCGTACTCCCAGAATACATGATTTTTATCCACAGATGAGTCTTTTTAAATTATAGCCTAACTGGCAAACTCCCTTATATGGCCCTGCTACTGTCTGCAGTTCATCTCTTTTCTCATCCCTGTTCTACCACCAACGAAGTCAACGTGTATCGAGTGTATCTTTCTTAAAGATTTTGATTGTTCTTTCCTTTCCTGTTTCCACACTTTATTAATGTTAACACATGGACAGTATGTATGCTGATGATCCACTTACCCCTTCACCCCCACCCACCCACATCTCTATCACTCTGGTGTGTATTGTTAACCCTTTTAAAATACCCTCAATGGGATTCCATCCCAGTATTGCAGCTATTTCCAATAACCATCACCTACTGGACTAATTCTTCCAACAACTTTAGTCATCTTTCATACCTCTTTCCAAAATGAATCACACCCCCACATCTAGCATCCTCCTCATACTACGTCTGCCTTATCTTATTCATAGTTGCTGTAGCCAGCCTTCCATTCTGTTATACAAATGGCTTATTCCTACCCTGTTCTAATCATTATCATCTTCATTTCAGTTAGCAATGTGTTGACCTCCCTAGAATCCATTGTTTCCTCTCTGGTGCGAAACACTTCCTCCCCGCTCTCCACTTTTACTTTCAGCACAGTATAAAATAACTAGCTGCTGTTTGGTATGTCTTTTTGGTATGACTTTTTTAAAATCACACCATTTTATTTATTTTTAAATTTTTAACCAGGTAGAGCACTGATCCCATTGGACCTACGTCAGTCTAAGCTCAGGGGTAAACACAATAGATAGATGACATTATATAGTCAGTAAGAATACAAAAAAACAAGTATATATATGCATTAGATACAAAGTGAATAGCAGTGCTATCTTGAGGGTATAAAGACAATAGCTACATAACATAGGTTCATAGGTAGGTACTAGGCTATTGGCCTAAGGGCCTACATAAGCCTAGCCAAAAAGGTTCCCTGGTTTACGCCACCCAAGAAAGTTATTTTCCTGTGCCACTGTCAAGCAGAGACACAGAAGTGATCCCCGGAGTGTATTTCCTATTTCCCATCCACTCATCAAGATTTTTCTTGAAGAGTGCTAATGAAGAACTTTGCTTGACATAGATGGGTAGCCTGTTCCAGAGTATGGAAAGTCTCTGGGACAGGAATCTGTCCCTCCAGCATGTCCTGTTTATTGTGGTGACAAGGTTTAGGTCCCTAGAGCATGTAGCTCAGAGGAATTGGGATTTCTTTAGGCGTAGCATGTCCAACAGCTTTGGGTTTGACATAGCTTTATATGTTAGGCAGAGATCACCTTTGAGTAGGCGATATGCTACAGAGTAAAGCTGGATTTTTTTGAGGCGGTCAGTGTAGGGCTTTTGTTTGAGGCTAGTAATCCTCTTTGTGAGGTACTTCTGTGGCCTTTCCAGCTGCTGCAGATGTCTTGTGAGGTACATTCCAAAAGGGGCATTGTACTCTATAATGGGTCTAATGAGTGTCGAGTAGAGGGGAGCAATAACCTCTTTTTTCCTGGATGAGAACCCTTTTATGATGAGGTGTGCCACATAGAAGGATTTCCTGACTACTGTGGCAATGTGATTACCAAAGGAGAGACTACTGTCCACCTGGGTCCCAAGGTCTCTTATCACACATTTGGTGTTAAGTAGATTGCTGCCTATGTGGTAGTTCATGGGTACAGAGTTTTTACCAAAGGGGATGACACTGCACTTTTTGGCACTGAGCTTGAGGCCATGGCTCTGACACCAGGCATCTGTCTCAGTGAGGCCCTTCTGTAGGATGTCCACATCGTTTGGGGACTAGACTATGGCTCCTAGTTTGCAGTCATCTGCGAACTTCATTAGCCAGAGGCCTTCTGTGTTAGCCTGTACTTCAGAGAAGTAGATACCAAACAGGAGAGGTCCCAGGACAGAACCCTGTGGTACTCCACTTGTCACTGCTTTGAGGTCAGATTTGGAGTCTGCAACTTTTACAGTGTGGGTTCTGTCAGTGAACCAGTTGGCAACCCATCTTGTGACGTAGGGATTTATAACTAGTTTAGTGAGTTTAGCTATAATTCCAGAATGGGGGATGGTGTCGAAAGCCTTGGTGAGGTCAAGATAGGCTATGTGAACCACCTTACTCTCATCTACGGCTTTGGTGACTGCCTCAAAGAAGTCGATTAGGTTCAGAAGGCATGATCTGCCTTTCACAAACCCAAACTGGATGGGATCCACAGTTTGGAGGTTACCAATGTCTTTGTTTATGAGTTCCATGATGATACATTCCATGGCCTTGCAGACCATTCTCATCAGGCTAATAGGTCGATAGTTCCTGGGATCAGTACTGGCTCCCCCTTTGTGAAGTGGAATAACTGTTGCTGTGCACCATTCAGTGGGCACAAAGCCTGCTGCGAGGCTATTATTGAACATGGTGCTTAAGTGGGGAGCCAGTTCGTTCTGAAGTTCGTGTAAAACGCAGCCTGGGATATTGTCCGGTCTTATGGATGCTGTGTTTTTGGCTTCAGAGAGTGCAGCTTTTACCTGCGTAGTTGTGATTACAGGGACTCTGCATTCTTCCTGTATAGATATGGGCCCTTTAGGGGGTGGGGTGGGGTGGGGTGGGGTGGGGGGTAAAGTTAGCACTGAATCTATCTGCCAGGATGTTGGCAATATCAGTTGGTTCTGTAATTTTCGTGCCTTTGTACTGTAACTCAGAGCAGATCTGGATGTTGCCATTGAGATTCTTCACATAGCTATAGAATGCTTTGTGGTTGTCCTTAGAATTAGTGGTGATTTTGTTTTCATAGCTAGCTTTGGAGGATCTTATAAGGGATCTCAGCTTCTTACTGAGGCTGACCAGGGAGCTCCTCCACTCATGGGATTTTATTCTTTTGTAACAGTTTCTTCCTTCTGTTGTACAGTTTGTTTATGGCAGGGGACCACCAGATTGGCTTCCTTTTTTTGGAGCATAGCATCGTGGTTCTGTTTGGGATAGCACGATCCATGCACTCGTGTAAGTGCTTATAGAGTGCATCTGTGTAGGATTCAGCAGTTGTAACTGTATTGTCCATCTGCATGGGTGTCATGACGTTCACCACTTCTGTCTTAAGAAGCATGAAGTTGGCTTTGGAAAAATTTTTTACCGTGATTTCCTTAATGGGGGGTGGGGGCGAGATGTGGATATCAAGAGTGATTAGCTTATGGTTGGATCGGACCAATGAGGAGTTGACTTCAGGTGTGGAACAAGGGTCACTCATGTTGGTAATGACTAGGTCTTGGATATTGTTGCCCCTGGTGGAGGTGTGGATAAGTTGATCCAGGGCATTGGAGTTTATGAATTCCAGAAAGCGTTGAGCTAAGGAGTTGGTACATGAGTAGTTTTCCCAGTTAATGGTGGGGTAGTTGAAGTCACCCATTATTAGGGTGTTTGGTTGAACCCTAATATTTTCCAGTACATCAAGAAAAGAGGAATGGGAATCCTGGGGCATGGTGGGGGATCTGTAGCAAGCTACAATTTGGATTGCAGTTTTGCCCAGAGTTAGTTGCACTTGGATAACCTCGGATGCATTATGCTGAGCAACTAGCCTGGAGTTGTGGAGATCCTTAATGAATATGGACACATCTCCACCTTTGGTGTTTAGGTCTAGGTTACATGGCCGAAAAGTGTTGTATGAGTTATAGCCTGGTAGTGCAGGGTTGCTCTCTGGAGCCTTGAACCAGGTCTCAGTCACTGCACAGATATCAATGTTCTCCATTTTAAGGAGTGCCTCGAGTGAGTGCATTTTGAGATTTAGACTTCTAGCATTGAGTAGCATTACCCTCAGTTTTTGTTTGCCTGTTCCTGTTAGAGTGGTGAATTTGTTATTTGAACCTTGCCTAAAAAGGCACTATAGGGGCAGCAAGAGCCTTAGCCAGTATCAGGAATCCCAGGGCGACAGGTGCAGGCCATCTGTGGCAAAGCATCGTGGTCTGTCGACCATGTCATCCCAAGCAGACAGCTACTGGATCCCCTTAGAATGACACCAGAAGCTTAGCCAATTGTTGAAGTCAAACATTTTGTCCTTGTACTGCGGTATCATTCTGGGTGATGGCAGAATGCTACTCAGGGCTAGGGTCATACCTGCCTGGGCTACAAGATTGAAGAGCTCTTCCATGTCTCTTTTCATGTAGTCCAGGGAGATATGTCTCAGGTCATTCACACCAACATGGACAATGACAGAGTCATATTTGTACTTGTTGTGGAGTGACCTGAGTGCAGAGTGACTAACAAAAACACAACATATACATATATCACTAAACTGTGTCAGTGGCTCAACGGGTAGCACATTTGCTTTTGGTGCGAAAGGCTATAGGTTCTAATTTCACACCAGGTATATAGATTGCTGACACTGCAGTTCAGCATGGGTGGGGTTGCAGCACTTTTATTTATGTCATCCTTTGGATGAGATACTAAATGATGCCCCCTCTACTTGAGTTGGTGGTAACTCAGGTGGATGGAAAAGATCCCACAGCTCCTGTTGAAAAGACTAGGGGTCCTTTATTTAAAACATTAAAACATAATTTAAATATTTATAAAAATGACATATTTACAGGCAAATATATTTCTATTTCTTACTGCTTCCTTTTTCTTGTACCATCTGTCTTGTTATTCTTCCATAATTGACCCCAAGTCCTTCTACATCCATAATGTGATTTCTCGCAATATATCTGACAAAATCAGTTTCCTATTAAACACAAATTCATTCAGTCTTTCATTCTAAATAACTCATATTACATAAAATAAATTCTTATCTATCCTTCTCACATGTTCTTTCTTATTATTATTATATCCATACATAACCATATTCAAATCTATATTATTTATGTTGTTAATATTATCAATAATGTTTTCTTCACACAAGTTTTTCCAGAGTTTTACCACTCTTTTACATTTCAGAAACATGCACTGTGGTCTCTTCCTCCCTACAAAAATGAACACATTCTTTCAACTTTCTTTTTATATGGTAATGTATTTATTACCAGTCTCCACTGGAAATCCTGGCATTATCCTATGTACACCATGTTTCCTTATTAAATGGCTTTAATCACCCTTTCTGTTAAATCTTCCTATGGATTTACATAATAATATTATTTTATCATATTATTATACCATTTCCTTCTATCTTTCTCAAGGTCACTCATTTTTATTTCCCATGTTAGTATATTTCTCGGTAATTTTTAATTTTTTCATTCACATATTATTTTTCTCTTTTTCTTGTTCTTATCCTCTCACAGAGTTTTTTGTACTTACATTTAAATGTTCTTACTGTTAAATTCTCATTCTCTTCCTTCACCCACTTTAAAACTCTAAACAAATTTAAAGAAGAATAAACAACTAGATTTAGAACCCCCAATCCCCCTTCATCTTCACTCTTATACAACTCATCTATTTTCACTGGGTTTAATTTTGAACCCCATATGAAAGAAAACACCAATTACATAATTTCCTTTTCATATTTTATTGGGAATATTTAACATTTGACATATATGTTATTTTTCCCATTAATATTAAATTCACCTGATAATTTTTTTCCTGAATGCTAACCTATATGTCCTTCACAGAATATATATTTCTTTCATTTCTTTTATCAGCCCTTCACATTGCATCTTAACAACATATTTTTTCTATATTTCCAGGAAAGCCACTTCATTCAACAAAAAATGCGCACACAAACAATGTTCACCACATCACCCTAACCCTTTCTTTTATTTTTATTCTGGGTCATTCCCATCTCCTTTAAACATCCATATGCTGATATACATCCATTACCTATTCTATAGTTCTCCATAACATTCCCCAAAGCATATTGTCCAATGGTATCAAATGCCCTGCTAATATCTATAACATACTTATAACATCATTCACAATTTTTCTCCCAACCAATAATTCTTGAGATCCTTTTCATTTTATACCATATATACTTTTCTTCAATAATATCATCCATCTTTTCTTCTGTTCTCATCTCTACTCTTAACTAAGCTCTCTAACCTGGGATTTACCCCTCCTGCACTAAATTGGCTCCACAGTTACGTACACAATTGAAAACAATATCTGTAAAATAGTCAAATGTTATCTCTCCCTTTCTTGATAATCCCACTGGAGTCCCACAGGGATCCATTCTAGGATACCTACTCTTTAAAATTCTTACTAATGACCTTTGTACAGCAGCTTCCAGTGCAATGCCCATTCAATATGCTGATGTCTGCACTATAATCTGTACCTCTCACACCCTACCTCAGCTTATCTCCCATACTCAACAAAGTGTCTCTGTTATCCAATCCTGGCTTACCAACAGTCGGCTATTTTTCAACCCTAAAACAGTAAACTACTTCTTTTTCAGCCAAAGAACTGTAACTACTACAGCAAACAACTTCAAAATGTTCTCAGCTGATAACACCACCATTGAAATGACTTTAGGTAGAATCATAGATGATCACCTTCAATTTGATTTTCACATACAACACAACAGAAAGAAAACTCACCAGCAACTTGGCACACTTTACAGAAATAAACACTACCAACCTCTTCTTCCAAAACCATCCTTTGCAAAGCTTTCCTTCTATCTTCCCTGCTTTATGGCACTCCAGTAGTTACAGATCTACAGAGATCCTTGAGATCCAAAATGGAACAGTGCTATAATAAGGTTGCCAAGTTTGCTACCAACTCAAAAACTAGAACCCATCACTGTCTGTCACTAAAAAAATTAAACTGGCTAGAACTACTCAACTACCTACTATATACCCAACTTCTAGCACTTGACAACTTGGTCTACAATACCCAAGCCTGCCCAGCACTAAATAAGATCATTACACATTACAACCCAAACAGGACACTTAGGTCTGTAGATAAAGAGCTTCTCTCAATATACAAACCCTCTAAGACAGCAAAGTTTATACTCCTACTATGTTGCAAAAGCTTGGAACTCTCTTCCACATACTATGAGAACTACTACTAACCTACATTCCTTTAAAACTGAACTGAAACAACACTTGTTCAACTCCTGGTTGTGTCCTTGCTCTGATCCAGGCTAATCTCTTCTACATATTTAACCAGATTGCAACTCTTGCACACTTTCCAGCTATCTGTACTCCTTTCACTCTATATTATTTAATTATGTACCTATTGTCCTCCTGCATTATATTAATGTACCACTAATGTGATGCAATTTGTATAAAGTTTTACTTTTCACATCATTGCATATACTTGTAACTAATGTAACTTTTATGTTATTGTAGAAAGATTGTACTTGTTTGTGTGCAACTGGAGCTTTTCTCCTGGGGCCTCCAGTAAAATGGGTTCTTTTTGACACAGTCGGACTTTCCCAGTAAACAAATGTCAAATAAATAAATAAAATAAATAATTCCCATACAAATTTATAATCCATGTTATTTACCATGATAGGTCTCCAGTTTTTCATTTCATTCTTCTCATCTTTCTTCCCTATAAATTTTGATATCCCACTACATAACTCTTCATAAACAAAATTTTTCTTCAACCATTCATTCAGTACATTTATAAAACACCATCTTTGCCAGTCCATTTACATTCTTAAGTACGTTATCCAATTCACTAATAGTCATTTCAAATTCTTCCTTAACTTTTTGTAGGAATTTCTTCCCTTTCTGTTTTCTCTTATTTTCCATCCTTAAACTCTAATACATATTTTTCATGTACTGTACTATAATACTCATAATTTGCTCTTCTGTTCTTTCTTACATCTCCTTTTACATTTTCCATTTGTCTCATACTTATATCCTCCTTTAATATTTTACCTAAATATGCAGTACCTCCTCCATTCTCCCCTCTAAATAACTCTGCCTAAACACTGATGCCTTAATTTTTTCTCAATTTGTTTTATATATTTATTTTCCACATATCAATACTCTATTGCATTAATTTCTAACTTTTGTGAGATATTTCTATAAATTTTCCCATATTTCACTTTCCCTTCCTTTCTTGCATCTTCCTAGCACTGAAAAATAAAACACGTTTTATACTTCTTTTTAAATTCATTCCATCACTCAGACAAGTTTTTATAGAAGCCCTTCATGATTGGATGATTCTTCAAGTAACTGCAATTCTTTCAACTTGCCAGTCTCACTCCATCATTTTTCATTTACTGTTTTATTCCCTGTCCTATTTTAACATGCTCCCGTTCTTCCATCCATACTGTCAAATGGTCTTAAAAACTGTCACAATTGTATCACCATCTGCTACGCTCAGGCCTTCCAACAGTAAAAAATGATCAGTTTCAGATCCAAGTGTCCCCTTCTATAAGTCCATTGACTTTTGTTCCACATAGATAACTTACTACTTTTTTATTATATCTTGCCCTTCCTTTTTAATTCTTCCTATAAAATTGTAATTAAATTCCCCTGCGATTAAAATTTTAATGTAAGCCACTACAGAGTCAAATATTTGATTAAACAGATTCTTTCCTTCCTAGTTATATATGAGTATAATGTTACAAAATCAGTCAACATGTTCTGTCCACCTGACATCCACAACAGTTCACTTTCACATTCTTACCAATATTTTTACTTGTAGATTATCTATCTGTAGATTCTTACCAATATTCCATCTAGTATTTTCACTTTTTTTTTACACAACACAGCCACTTTAGAATAAGTTTCACTTCCTAAGTTCCATATTATGAAATATAAATAAATAAACCAGAAAGGAGGCAGTGTAGCTATAATATTTAAACAGCATCTAAACATCCAGATCTTAAAATCATCAGCTCCACAAATAGGCAATGAAGAAATAATATATACCAACCTCAAAATAAACCAAAACAAAACCATCAGCATAACTGGATGCTACATCCCACCTGGCCAAAACATCCCTCCACTAGAAAACCTCCTCAGCTGGTCTACCCACCATCACCCCAAGAAACTATCATTTTAGGTGATTTCAATATTGACTGGCAATCCTTTTCTGGCAACCATCCAGCCCATCATGTAAACCTTCATGGCTTCACCCAACTAGTCCAGTCGCCAACCAGGATAAATAAAAACTCCAGCAAGCACACTACCCTGGATTGGATACTATTCAGTAAGAGCCCCCAGTCGTATATAACAGGCTGCTTATCAGATAGCCTCAGTGATCACTCCCCAACATTCCTACTGAAAAATACCTATACCAAGCTAAACCTGTCGTCTACCATCAGATATGTAAAAAAATAAACTTTAACCCACTCACATTCATCTCATCCCTCAAAGAATGTAACTGGCATCCTCTAAAGTACCTCAGTCTTGATGACGCAGTTGCATTTTTTAATACTACCTTCCTGAGCATCCTTAATTACCATGCCCCCATAAGACTTTCCAGAATCAAAGCACAACCCTCCCCATGGCTACAGAAAACCACTAAGTCAGAAATGAAAAACAGGCATAAAGCCTGGGAGCACTGCCGCAAAACCAAGACCCCCTCAGCTAGACAGAAATTCCTAGAACTACGCAATAGAGTCAAAAAGCTAATAAAACAGGACAAATTCCAATACTACCAGTCTGCCCTAGACTCCTCCGAACACAGCCCCAAACAATTCTGGTCCTCCATAAACTCCATCCTCCACCCAGGTAAAGTCCTCCTCCTAACATCCCTCACTCCTCAGAAAATATTGCTACCTCATTCAACACACACTTCGCACAAACCATACTATCACTAGCTAAACAACACAACCCCCCCTCCCCTCCAACCCACACCTTCAACTACTAATCTCCCCACTGCCTTGTCTTTTTCTCCTGTACCTACCTCCAACATAAAAAAACTCTTAACTAAACTTAAACCCACCAAATTAGCAGCAGACAACCTCCCAAGTGGATACCTACAAATCCCAGCTGATGCTCTGGCCTGCCCAGTATCCATCTTGATTAACCGATCTCTGTCAGAAAGTTATGTTCCCACACTGTGGAAAGTATCACATATAATTCCCCTCCACAAAGGCGGACCCTCCACAGAACTAATCAATTACCGCCCCATAGCTATTCTCTCTCCACTCTCCAAAATACTAGAGAGATGCATACACTCTCAGGTCTCAGACTACCTTCTTAGTAACAACCTCCTTTCCAGTACTCAGCATGGTTTACGACCAAACCATAGCACCACCATTGCCTTACTCTCCTTTACTAAAACTATCCTTCAGCATAAAAACAATGGCTATCTCTCCTCTGCTACTTTCCTAGACCTATCTAAAGCATTTGACATGGTCCCACACAAACAACTTATCTCTGTCCTCAATAACCTATCCTTCTCACAATCAGTCACCAACTGGTTTCAGAGTTACCTGTCTGACCGCCAACAATCCATTGTATGGCAGAATGACATATCTCCCCAACTACCTGTCTCCATAGGGGTTCCCCAAGGATCCATCCTTGGACCCCTACTCTTCTCTGTTTTCACAAATAATCTAGCCTCTGCCACCACACATGGCACACTCATACAATACGCAGATGACTCGACCATCATCTGCTCAGCCCAGTCCCTACCCAAACTGCAAAATGTCACACAGGAAGCCTTTTCCTCTGTTGAAACTTGGTTATCCAATGCCCAATTAATACTCAACCCAAACAAAACTAAACTACTCATCTTCCAACCCACCAAACATACTCAAAACAACTCTCACTTTAACATCACAGCAAAAGACAACACCACTATATACCCAACTGAACACACCAAATTGCTATGAGTGGAAATAGGCAATAAACTAAAATTTGACGTTCACATATCCATGACCATAAAAAAGTCCACAAAAAAATAGGAGCGTTATACAGAAATAAGCACCTTCTCACCAAAGCAGCAAAGATTTCAATAGCAAATTCCCACCTTATCTCCACCCTACTTTATGCCTCTCCAATATATACCAACCTAAGGCAATGCGATCTAAACAAGCTAGAGACCTGC
Organism: Protopterus annectens; assembly: GCF_019279795.1. Lineage (NCBI taxonomy): Eukaryota > Metazoa > Chordata > Ceratodontiformes > Protopteridae > Protopterus > Protopterus annectens. The sequence continues at coordinate 1,089,015,116 of NC_056748.1, forward strand.
TACAACAAAATTGCCAAATTCGCCACAGGGGCATCCTACCGTAGTCACCACTGTCTCTCACTTGCTGAACTGGGCTGGCTTGAACTCCCTCACCTCCTTCAATGTTATCAACTCTCACTCGCCCACAAACTAGTAAACCATCCACTAAATGTCCCATCCCTCCAGAATCTACTCCAACCCTATCGTACCACCAGACCACTAAGATCCAGCAAAAAAAATCACTTGCAGATCACTAAAGCCAATAACTCTGCTGGTGAAGCACTATTCTCTTGCACCATAGCCAAATTATGGAACTCCCTCCTACCCACAATTACCTCCGTACCATCATGCACCCACTTCAAAACATTACTAAAAGCGCACCTAAAAGCATGCTGGCTATGCCCTTGCAACTCCCACTCTAATATCACCACCCCATCCAACCACTACCTTTCTTTCCACTCCACTAACTACCTTGATTATAGCAAGCGCAGATGCTCATAAGCCTGGTACTTATAGAGCAGGAACTTCTTATTTTAACATTTGTTAATGTCTGTTATGTACTTCACAGATAAAGATTCTAGTTGTCTACTGATGTACTATGTTCTTCATCTGTTAATATGTTGTAAGTAATTGCTATGTAAATTGTTAATCGCTATGTAATCCAATGTAACTACTGTCTGTTTATTTTAACTGTGGAGCTTTTCTCCCCGGGCCTCTGCTGAAAATGGACCTACGTCCAGTCGGACACTCCCGGTCAACAAATATAAATAAATAAATCAATATTATATTTCTACCCCCACAATTATTCTTTTTGCTGCCTTTCTTCACTTGTGAGGAATCAAACATTCTCTAAAAGAATACCCCCCCACCGCACACATTTAACACATCATTCCAGCATCCCTATCCTACTTACAGTGTTAATAATAATGCTCACATTTACTAAAAGTACTCTAAAATTGTTGTGTTTCTATCCTTTTTAAGTTACAGGAAATATTTTTATATTTTCATTTTCTTATTTTTACTCTTTCCCCTACTGGATATTTTATTCTTGGGTTTATGTCCAAATAATCCTTTACACTCCGAATCAGATTTTTCACTGAGTAGAACTCAAGCAAATGCTTACAGACTCTCTCCTCCTTTATCCCCTCCATAGTTTTCTTCTTTTACAGTTTTTTCTTCACCTAGTTCATCCCTCCCCAGCCTCTCATTGTCCTTTTTCATGTATGTTTTCTTGCTTCTTATTCATTATTTACTGTTTGCTCTTGACACTCCATCCAAACGTGTCTCATTTTTACACAATCTGCATTCATCCCCATACCTTTTTGCTGTATCTCCTTTCTCTCCACAGATATTAAATTGTATCTTGTCACAATCATTAGTTAAATGTGAAAAGTCCCCACAAAAGAAGCATGATTTAAGATGGCTAGCATATCCTAATGTCCCTGTATGATCAACTGCACAAATAACACTTGTCAAGTGTTTTACCATGTTTTTTTCTTTTTTTTTTACATTCAAAACAGCTTCCAGCCTGCAACCTCCATTCTAAATATTTCTGTCATTTCTTACTTTACAATGTTATCAACAGTTTCTCACAGACCTTGCATGCATTTTAGCATCTTTTTCTTCATCTTCCACTTCATTTGTTCTAGTAAAAGTAGGACTGGTACTTACATTCAGTATTGCAGGTACCGGATAAAGAAAGTTAGTCTAACAGAAGAGGGAGAGCCATTAGGTGGTAATATACAGAGGAAAATAAATGTTAAGTATGGAGAGCTATACAATAATACTGAAAGGCCTTAGTAGAGCAGGTAGGACAGCAGCAGAGAGTAGGCAAGGAAAGGGAGAAAAGTCTACATAATAAGTAATAGAAGCAACAGAAAGTGCATGAGAGAGAAGTGATAGAGAAAGAGAGAGAGCAGTAGGAGAGAGGAACTGCAACGTATATAGTAGTAATAGATATAAGGTGGGTACTAAGGGCATAATTAGCCAGGTGTGGCATAAGAATATAGCCGTGCTTTGGCAAGAGATTCTTTGAGTGTCGACTTGAATAAATGAATGTTAGATATAGACCGCATAGGATTTGGGATGGAATTCTCTAATTTGCCTGAACAGTGGCAATACTGACTTTGCCCAATAGTTTTTTTTTTTTTGGTTTATAGATTTCAAGCAAATTTTTATCATGAGAGCACAAATGACCTTTAGGAAGATAACAGTGAGAAGCAGAGCAAACAGCTGGGCAGGAAGATGGATTATAGTTGATTTAATGATTTAAAAGAAGTTGTGTGTGAGCTAGGTGAAGGAGGAGTTCAGACCAGCTGAGTACCAACTGCAGTAAAGATGCTTGATGGGGCAGACTGGCTGTAAATCATGATACATTATTGCAACATTGTTCCAGTTTTGATGTGAGAGAGATATGTAGATTTGTCATGATAGGATAGTCATAAAGGAGATAAGGCATAAGGTATCTAGTGGCCAAAGTAACCTGGCTGGGGTAAACTTGAAGATTTTTAGCTGTGTATACATTTCTAACTTCTGATGTATTTTTTATAGAGTTACACATTGGGAATTCAAACTTCAAATTGTCATCTATTTTAATGCCTAGCAGTGTGATTTGGGTAACCACTTCAATATGCATATTGTTTAGAGAGGTAATACTAAAATTGTTTTTTTTTTTTCATTAACAAATAACACTGGGAAATATGGTGGTAATTTATTTTTTGGTGGGATTAAGCAGGGGTTGGTTGTTATGAACCATTGTTCCATGGAGTTAAAGGCATCCTGAGCGATAGTGTGAGGATGGGATAGGCTGTCAGATATGTGGATAAGTGTAGAAGCATCTGCATATTGTATAAGAGAAGCTTGCTGAGAGGAAGCGTGTAAATTATTGATAAAGATGGTAAAACGAAAATGATCAGGGATGAAGCATTGTGGTATACCAGTGCTGACTGAAAATGGTAAAAGGGATGAGAGCCACTTTACAGATTGATATCATTCAGATAAATAATTAGAAAACCATTGTAAAGTAGTATTTAAAAGACCTAGAGAAAGCATTTGTAACAGGAGTTTTTTAATGAGGAACTTTATCAGAGGCTTTTGCTCATTTAGCAATAGGGAAGAGGTGAATTTGGCATTGTCTCTAGTCTTGTTAATGGTGTTAATAAAGTTTAGAAGAGCAATGATTGTGCTATGTTCAGGTCAAAAACCACATTGTTTAGGGATTAGCAGGTCATTTTGTAAAAAGTACTGGAAGAATTGTTTATGAAAACATTTTTCTAAGAGAGTAGAGACAGTATAGTAATTGGTCTGAAGCTGAATATGTCAGTAGAGGTTCCTACCATTATAGAAAAGGATAGTGTAGATTTTTTCCCAAAGAAAACAGACATAGGATTCTTGGATGGACCTATTGATGAGGATTGAGACTGGGTATGCAATGAAGTTGGCAGTAAGCCTAAGGTATTCAGCAGGGAGATTGCTACCAGAGAGTGAGCAGAGTTTGATATTATTTAATAGTTGTCAGGAAGTAAGGAAATGTTTGATGTGTAAAGGCAGAGTCCTCAGAGATAGATAAAATGTTGTGGTTCAAAAGAAATGAGAAAAGGAAGAGGTAATGGCTGTAATACTGTCAATGAAATAAGAAGTGAATTTGGCAGCTGTATCTGAGTGGGATATATCTGGGCAAGGGTTTAGGATGGAATTGGCTGTAGTATATTTTTTTTATGGAGGATCAAAATTTTTTTGGGTTAAGTTTATGATTATCTTGAGGATTAGTATTTCTTTTCCAAATCCCAAATCAATGTGCTTCTTGGTATAGTTTTGAAGCTCTTTATAGTGTTGTTAGCTTTGAGAGCTTTTTTTCTTTATGCTTTAATTTACATGCCTTGTCACACTTTTGGATGAAGCTTTTATTGCCAATAGAGAGCCAAGGGGCTTTTGTTTTACTCTTTTATTTCTTAAGGGGAAGGGATATTTAGGGCATTCAGGAATATAGTATTGAATTTGTTTACTGTTTTACCTAAGGGTATGATTTTGAAAATAGACCCGTTGAAAGATTTTCACACATCCCTGAAGATGACAGGATGAACGTTAGATAGATAATGAGTCAGTTTATTTTGATGCTGTTAAGTGTGGTAAATAATTTGTCTATTGGTAAATACAAGATGGTGATCACTAAGAGAATTAGGGAGAACTCATACCTTACTACAATTATAAATGGTCATCTGTATTTCTGCAGCTTGAATTTTATATTTGGTAGTTTATGTATGATAGTTTCAGCTAACAGATTGCTGTATAAGGTTGTAATTTTTTAACTATGTGAATTTTAGGGCCGATAGTACAAGATCGAATGCTTAAAACACCTAAACATCGAACTTGTAAAATTGAAAGCAAAAAACAGCGAGTGGCCAATTAAAAGCAGGGAAAGATTTCCCTTGGCAATTCGCCAGATTTTGCCATTTTGTCTACTGTACAGTAATTTCAGAGTTGGTATATTTATTTGAGGGGGTGCGAGGGCACAAACCCCCATGTCAGGGGGGCGTGGGGGGAGAAGCCTCCCACTTAGTTTGGGTGTAAAGTTTTTTTTTCCCTTGGCTGACTGATGTGTTTTCCTGTGCCGTTCAACATTTTTGGGTTTGTCCCCCAGTTCAGTATTACAAGATTGATGTTTAGGTGTTCGATCACCTAAGCATTCGATCTTGTAATATAGACACAAATTTTGGTATGAAGTTTTCAGGTCAGTCATTTAAGTAACCTTTCTGTCAAACTGTTGTGTACCATTTTTCAGTCCAAGTTTATATAAAAGTACTAACACTGCATAACTCCTTAACTGAATGTGAAAAACTCCAGAAGAGGAGACATACATATCAGTAGCACAGAAACATGTGCACTATTTTGACAAAACAGAGCCTCAAAAATATTCACAAGCATAAAGATTCTGCTCGTGATTCTAAGAACTGAAAGATATAAATGTATGCAGCAATGCACCATTCCATCATTTAGCTGGCAACTCCCAATAAATAAAAAAATGCATGTATCTAAAAAGTAATTAACCCCGACTCTCAACATTTTTCCTTAAGTTGGGTTAAATGATGGGTTGATTGTTGCCTTTATTTAAGGAGCAGTCTATAATAACATTTCTTTGCATTTTATTTTGATTTTATATGCATATATAGTCATCCAATGTTTTAATTTTTTGCACTCTACCTTCATATTTACCTGTTTGGTCAAACAAGGCTTGGCAGGTTATTACTACAGATGAAACAAATCAGAGCCAGGGTATGTAAATTAAACAGCTACATGAATTCCTTGCAATAACACATCTCTTAACTTAACAGTTATTATCAATCTCCCCCTCATTTACAATCAGATAATATATGAAAGGCAAGTTACAAAGTAAATACTAAGAGTTCCAAATACTACAGATGGTGGCAATATGTTAGATTTTGAAGGCTGTGAGGCAGTAGGGGTCTATCACTGAATGGGAGGTTTAGGTGACCTCAACTAATTTTTCACATGCATGGAATATTTTTATTTTATGTAAGTAAGGATGATATGGGGACGATTCATTGATTTCTTCACGAAAATGCTAGATTGTGTATTTGGAAAAGACCAAGTAGATGATGAGACTGTGCGAAGAATAGGAAGAAAGAATCTAATGGGAAAAAAAGAGTTCAAAATAAGACTGGTGGCAGGAGAAAAAGAACAGCAAAAAACAGGTACTGTATTACAAATTCATAAAACTAAAAAGAGGTCAACTGTGGGACTAGGAAGTAAAAATGAAAGTACAATAGATAGATATTTTGCATGGGATAATATAATATTGCCATTGGGGTTTAATATGATGGATGTAGGATCATTCATACACTTGGGTAAGTTATTTGTTACTTCACTTTTGAAAATCAGGGCAAATTACAAAGTTTTATGTTGGCATGTGATAAAAAGAAAGATAATTATACTTTGAATGAGTATGTCTTTCAAGTGGAATTTAAATTTAAAGAAAAAACAAACATGAATAATATATATATATATATATATATATGCATATATATATATATATACCAAACACTGAGATTTCGATATCTCGACATTTAAAAGTGGAAAAAAAACACAAATGAACTAAAATAAAGTGTTTGCAGGAGGGCAAGCCCCCCCACCACTTAAATATATCAACTCCAAGATTGCTCTACAGTGAAGAGAATGGTAAGTGCAACAGGAGCATTACCGTTCTCTTCACTGTAGGATGATCTCAGAGTTGGTATATTTAAGTAGGGGGGTGTGGGGGGTGCAGGGGGGCTTGCCCCCTGCAAACACTTTAGTTTAGGTGCCTGTCTCCCCCCCCCACTTTTAAATGTCGAGATCTCGATGTTTTGGGTTCGTTTTTTTTAAACTCGAGATTTCGGCATTTCAGCATTCAAAAGTGGACTCATATAAATATATATATATATATATATATATATATATATATATATATATATATATATATATATATATATATATATATATATATATATATGTGCAATTCAGAACTGATGGGACTGATGAAGAAGAAATAAGGACACACTGCAAAATTATTGTACAAATACAGAGAATGTTAATAAAACAAAGGATAACAGAAATGTGTAGAATGCTACTCTAAATAACAATGAAAATGTAATGCATCTGTCAAGCATCATTTTTGTGTCTGATGTAAGAGAAACACAGATGAATAAGAGTTAGGAAAAATTTGCTATTTCTGTGGGAGTACATTACATTTAATACAAAACTGTACAAAGACGCTGGGCCGGATTCACGAAGGCTTGCACAGAGTCTAAGAGTAGAGTAAGACCACAGGCAGCCAACATGTCTGCCAAGCGATCCAGGAACAGCCGGCAGGGGCGTGCATGAGAGCTCTTAAAACAACTCTTGCACGGAGAGTGTTAGGATATGCAAATTACCTCATCTGCTGCTGAAAGCTATGCAAATGAGGTAAATTTGCGATCCAGGAAACACTAACCTGCCCGAGTAAGAGTAGTGTTATTTGCAGAAATGTACTCAGTTGGTAACTGAGTACCGTTCTGCAAATAGCAAAGCGGAGCTATGACAGCTCCAAATAAAGGATGCATACAGTTGAGGAAGCATGCCAATGGCCAAATATAAGGCCATTGGCATTATTATTTGTTGCAAAATAATAAAAAAACAACCCCCCCCCGATCTTCGATGTTTAAGCGTAGCGGAGCGCCGCGCAAATGTCTGGCACTCTAAAAACCAGAAAAAAGCCTAAAAATAGGAATTTTATTAAATATATTCATCTGCCATGCAGGTGAATGGCAGGCTTAAGACAACATGGCTACTGAGTAAAGGTTGCTAAGGGGGGAAGCTCAGTCTGAGAGATGTAGGCAATCCTATGCAAATGAGTATACGGATAGTGAATCCCAATTTTCCCTGCCATGTGAACCATGTCCTAGAGTGTAAGAGTAGGATTAGGGGAGTAACAAAATAGAAGATATGTGACATCATGGGGGGGGGTATGTTACAAAGACTGTAAGCTTATTGCAGCAGAGTGGCATGTGTTTGCTGTGAGATACTCAGGACTGGAAGAGGCGTGTCTACAGTTGTCTGAAGTGAAACCCAGAAACTGAAGGTGTATGCCGTGGCTATCACTAAAGTTTCTTGCAAAGATGCTTACACTGTGTGCGCGCGTGTACGCACCTGTAAACCCGTCTAAGCCTGTGTGCGTGTGTGTGCACCCGTGTAAGCCTGTGTAAGGCTGTCTAAGCCTGTGTGCATGCATGTGCACCTGCCTAAGCCTGTGTAAGGCCATGTAAGCCTGTGTAAGGCTGTTTGCGCGTGTCTGCACGTGTTTGCGCTTGTTTGCGTGTCACTGCCCCCTGTGGAAACAGAAAGGGAAAAGGAAGGAAAAGTAGGAAGTTAACCAAGGAGAACTAGCAGAGCTGCCAGGTGAAATCAATCAGAATCAGCCAATTACACAGGCAGTACACTAGCCCAGCCCAGCCCAGCACTTAAAACTCTGCAAACAACATTCCCCCATGTTTTTCTCAGAAACACTGCAACACTGCAGTCTACAAAGAGAAGTGAAAACTTAAAAAGCTTAACTCAGACAAAAAATGTTAGGGGATGCCATTGCTGTTATAAGGCAACATGTGCAAGATGCTGAGGGTGGTGCCATTGCAAATGCTGCTGAGCAACCCACAGTGAAGAGACGGAGAAGAGTGTACAGACCCAGAGTAACCTACCAGGGGCTACATGTGATGGAGATAGTGGAGCACTATAGAGTGGACAGAGACCTCCTCCAGCAAATTGTTGAGCTGTGCAGGTCACACCTCACACACAGAACCAACAGAGGGGAACGCATCCCAGTGGAAACCAAGGTATGTGTTGGCCTAAGAATACTAGCAACAGGTACCTTCCAGAGACAAACTGGTGATATGATGGGGATTTCACAGGCATCAGCATCCAGGGTACTGCACCAGTTCCTGAATGCCATGTCAGCACATGTCGGTGATCATGTATATTTCCCCAATTCCCATGAGGTATTGGCCAGCAATATGCGCCTCTTCCAGCAAATAGTGGAATACCCTGAGGTAGTGTGTGCAATTGACTGCACGCACATACACATCAAAGCACCAGCCGGTGAGCGGGGTAGGGCCCAATTCAACCGCAAGGGCTTCCACTCCATCAACTGCCAGGTCACATGCGATGCCCAGGGCATAATACTGAATGTGTGTGCTGGCTGCTCTGGAATCTGCCATGATTTCCATATCTGGCATCTGATGCAGCTGTACAAGACATTTGCCAATGGGGACATCCCTGACGGTCACCTAGTGGGGGATGCTGGATACGCACTGGAGCCGTGGCTGATGACACCCATCAGAAATGCACACACACCTGAACAAGAACTCCATAATGAGGCACACACACAAACACGAAATGTAATCAAGCATGTGTTTGGGATGCTCAAGTCATGGTTCCGGTGCCTGGACACATCTGGTGGAGCCATGCAGTACTCACCAACTACATGTACCCAAATTGTCATGGTATGTGCCATGCTACACAATATGATCCTGCAAAAACAGCTGCAGCAGGAGCACCATGGGGCAGGGCCACACAGCCCCCCACCATTGCCAAGGCCTGCACAGGCACAGCATGACTCGGAGGAAGAACAAACTGAGCCTGCCCCAGTAGGCAGAAGGAGGCGTGCCCAGTATGCCTTGGCCTTGGCAAAGAGGCAACGCATAGCACATACACTGGCTCAGTAGGAACCCTGGAAATGATACCTCTCCCTGACTCGCACATAAAATAAAAGGGATGCCTAACTTGACACTGCCTGTTTCCAAACATGTATAGGGAGTGTAGTATGTGCATCCGACATAGGCAGCCCTGCAGCACCACCTGAGGCATGATTACCATGTTTTAAGCAATATAAAGCAGTGCTAAGCAGCATTTACCAATATTTAGTATATGTAAACAAAATTGCCCGTGTTAACTAGCGCAATGTTAGGCAATGTTGAGCAATGTTGGGCAAGGTTGGGCAAAGTCATGCAAAGTTGAGCAAAGTCAAGTAAACATGCTCATATTTGCTTTACTGTTTCTTAAGCAGTCTGGTCTGCCCAGCATGAAAATAAAAAGCAGTGACAGGGCTCCAACCTAGGATACTGTGCACTGCAGTTACAGTATTGAACCACTAAGCCATGACAGCATTTCAGTGGCACTGACACAGCAGGACAATTGTACACTAATGCAAACACAAAGAAATGCTGTATCATGCCCCTAAAGAGGCATATGGGTAACCTCCCCCACAGGCCTATGCAGACAGAGAACATCAGGCCAGGCAGTGTGATGTGGGCTGTGTAGGCTATGAAGTTGCAATCTAATATACGTGACATTGGACACTAGGATTTGTAGCACAGTAGTATGCCTCAAGCCAGTACGATAGGCAACAGTACAGACTGAAATGGTGTACCATACATAGCAGTGCAGGCATAGCAAATATGTACCTATCCCATGTACACGCACAGTAACAATCAGGTGTGCCCCTAGGTAGAAATGTACAAAGAATAGCAGTCCCTCCTGTATGTAGAAATGTTGATAGGACTATGCAAAGTGTCTCATGGAAGCCCTGCAGGCACAGCATGATCCCTGTTGATCTATGACACAAAGGTGAGCCCTGCTTTAAAAATACAACTTGATTTGCCATACACATATAGTATAAATGCCTATACTGGGCGTGCTCAAACACTCCAACAAATGTAATGGATTTCATTCAGCATCACACTGAAAGGTCATACTGGGCATGCTCAAACACTTAAAGAAACGAAGCAAATGTCAGGCAGCAACATACTGAAAGTTCATACTGAGCGTGCTCACACACTTAGGCTAAATACGGATGTGATAATAAGGGATCTATGGACAAATGTGGATAGTCATCCCTACTTCCAGAAACACATTCACAAAATGGTCAGAAAATCATGCCATATGTTCACACAAACTGCCAAGGTCTGTGCATGTAGAAAACACTCTCCAAAGCCAGTATCACAGCAGCCATGGGACCAGATAGCATCCCAGGCTGTGTAGCATCTACTTCCCTGAAGTAAAATTTAACATGGAAGGTCTGTGGCAACTGAAGTTTCCAGAGGACTGCAAACTAGGAGCCATAATTGTAAACACTAAAGATGTGGACATCCTACAAAAGAGCCTCACTGAGACAGATGGCTGTTGTCAAAGCCATGGGCTCTAGCTCAATGCCAAAAGGTGCATTGTCATCCCCTTTGGTAAAAACTCTGTAGCCAAGAGCTACAACATAGATGGTAGTATACTTCATACTGAAAGTGTGACAAGAGACCTTGGGTCACAGGTGGGCAGTGGACATAACTGTGATAACCACATTCCCATAGTAGTCAGGAAACCCTCCTATGTGGCACACCTCATCACAAAATGTGTCTCATGCAAAATAGAAGAGGACATTGTTCCCCTCTACTCATCACTCACTAGAACTATAATAGAGTACAACGTCACTTCTGCTATGTACCTCACATGACAACCACAACAACCGGAAAGCCTGCAGCAATACCTCACTAAGAGCATTAGCGGCCTGGAATACATGCCATACACAGACCATCTCAAAATGCTCCATCCGTACTCCCTTGCATATCGCCTACTCAGAGGTGTTCACTGCCTAACATACAAAGCTATGTCAAACACAGAGCTGTTGGACATGCTCCACGTAAAACACTCACAATCCCTCTGACCTTGGGACCCAAAACCACGAGTGAAATACAAAAGGAAGGGGTGTACCAATTTACCTTATGGATACCCACACCTTCAGGTTAATGGCACTGCATGAAGCCTTGGAGACCATGCAAGTGCAACTAACATTGGGCAAAGCTGATCATCAGATTGTAGCCTGCTACAGATCACATATCTTGTCTCAGGAACCTCACTCAGTATTCCTGAGAACAGTGGAAAATACAAGGGTCCTATCAAACACCATTATATGAGGAGATTACAACTAACCAAACATTGACTGGGAGAATTACTCGTGTACAATGTCCTTTGCCCAATGTTTCCTAGAGTTTAAAAACTCTAACACCCTGGAACAGCTGGTCACCACACCCACTACAGGTGACAACATACTGGACATAATCATCACCAACATGGGGTACCAGTGTTCCACAACAGAGGTAACCCCCTTGCTGGTAATATCAGATCATAAAGTAATCACACTGGACATCCACATCCCACCCCCCCCACCCAGTCAATGAAACCACTGTGAAGACATATTCCAAAGCAAACTGCACACTTCCCAAGACCAAAGTGGAATGTTCCAAAGACATCTTGCTATAGGATAATGGTATACAATCTGCAGAATCATTTACAAGTGCATCTTATGACCATCTACAGGGATGTATGGAATGAGACAACACAAAGAAATCCAAGATGTACTCCTCCAAAAATAAGACAACAATCAGGTGGTTGTTGCCCATAAATAAGCTAGACAACAGAAGGAGGAAACAAACACATGATAGAGCCAACTTCACTAAAGGAAAGGCATCACTGATCATTATTAGGAAGAAACAATGATCACTCATAAAATAATCCAAGGACTGTTTCTAAAGACAAATATCCAAGGAATGTAAGAATAACAACCACATAACCTTCGGTAGCTATACCAGACATGTAGGTGTCAACTTCCAAATATGCTGTCAGCTACTGAAAAAGGACCAACTTTCATTGCCCACATCCAGGGGGACAAGTTCAGTGTAAACTCCCATCATCACCCCCAAATGGCCCTGTGTCCATCACAGAAGGATGCTGAGCCCCAGACATCATGGACATGCAGGTAAAGACAGCCCTCTCCAAAGCTAAGAACACAGCATCAGTGGGACTGGATGGTATCCCAGGCTGCGTCCCACACTAGGCCCAAAAGGAACTATACCCTCACCTACATCCACTGTTCAGACTCAAGCGTACCACAGGCTATGTACCCAAAGAATGGCATACACTAACAGCCATCCAGCTCCACAAAGGGGGTGCCACAACAGAACCTGGAAACCATTGCCCTATATGTCTACAAAGCTATTGAGCAAATTGTTATGCAACCAATAAACAGAGACATTGGAGACCTCCAGACACTGGACTCTACACATCTCCACCTTGTTAAAGGCAGATCCTGTCTCCTACACCTAGTTGACTTATGTCAAACAGTTACCAAGGACATAGAAGGAGGCGAAAGTAGTCCACACAGCCCACCTGGACCTCACTAAGGACTTTCTACACCATTCCCCACTCTGTCATCATGGACAAACGTACCAGCTTGAACATTAACAACTATGTCACAGGATGGGTGGCCAAGTGGCTCACAGATCAAACACACATGCTCAGAGTTGTGGGTGCTATGTCTGACTCTAAGCCAGTCACAAATGACATCCCACAGGCGTTGGTCCTGGGACCCCACCTGTTCAGTAGATACTGCTCAGAGGTACAGGCAAGCATGGGAGTTGTATGGCTGAACAGGTTTGCAGATGACTGCTAACTGTGGTCCATAATCGACTCTGCGGCTGACACAGACATCCTCCAGAAGTGTCTTACAGAGATTGATACCTGGTGTCAAAACAATGCCCTCAAGCTGAATGCCAATGAATGCATAGTCATCCCCTGTGGGTAAAACAATGTGCACACAAATTACCACATAGGTGGTAATCCAGTATGTACGGAGAAAGTCATTATGGCCCTGGGGACACAGGTAGATAGCAAACTCCCCTTTGATGGTCACATGGCCAAAGTGTTCAGACATTCCTTCTATGTAGCCCACCTAATGTCACCTAATGTAACCCACATTATATAGTCTGATGATGTCACCATCCTACAAATATACCTGTGGAAAGGAAAGCTCTCAGTAATGTGCATAGCGTGTTGTGTAAATGCGTACTCCTGTAGTATCATAAAAAAGTCAGGTAAGGGTTTGAATCCTCCACTTGACAAGTGTGTGTCTGTGTGTGGTCTCCTTGGGAAGGAGCAACCTTTTTGGAGAGTAGTAAAACACCTTAAAAGTGGTATACTAATCATTGTCAAGTTTGATGATGTCACCATCCTACAAATATACCTGTGGAAAAAAGACTTTCCAGTAATGTGTATAGTACGACGTGTTAATGTGTATTCCTCTAGTATCATGACCTAGTTAGGTAGGGGGTTGAATCCTGCACTTGACAACTGTGTGTGTAATTACCTTCGAGAGAAGCAACCTTTTTTTAGTGTAGTAGTACACCTTACAAGTGATATACTTATCTTTGTCAAGTCTGATGATGTCACCATCCTACGAATATACCTGTGGAAAAAAAGACCTCCCAGTAATGTGTATAGCGCGTCGTGTTAATGCATACTCCTCTAGTATCATAAAGTAGTTGGGTAGGGGTTTGAATCCTGTACTTGACAACTGTGTGTATGTGTAATTATCTTGGAGAGGAGCAACCTTTTTGTAGAATAGTACACCTTACAAGTGGTATACTTATCTTTGTCAAGTCTGATGATGTCACCATCCTACAAATATACCTGTGGAATATACCTGTGGAAATAAGACCCCCCAGTAATGGGTATAACGCATGGTGTTAATACATACTCTTCTAGTATCATGAAGTAGTTAGGTAGGAGTTTGAATCCTGCACTTGACAACTGTGTCTGTGTAATTACCTTGAAGAGGTGCAACTATTTTGTAGAGTAGTAGTACACCTTACAAGTGGTATACTTATCTTTGTCAAGTCTGATGATGTCACCATCCTACAAATATACCTGTGGAACTAAGACTGCCCAGTAATGTGTATAGCGTGTCGTGATAATGCATACTCCTCTAGTATCATAAAGTAGTTAGGGAAGGGTTTGAATCCTGCACTTGGTGAGTGCGTGTGCTCTGTGTGTGTGACACTGTTGGTCAATATGTTGTGGTTTTGCTTTTACTACCGTATGACATATCAGTAGGCATTGCACATGTGAGGTAGCTGTGAGGCAAATACATATACGTACATGTTACCTCAATTATTGCATGTGTGGGAACCCTGCTTTATCCAAGAACACAGCTGTCATTTTTGCCAAACTGTGCTGCTGCTTCCCAGACCTTAGGTCACATCTGTATGCTTGTGACAAGGCCAGCCACTGCAGTGATGCCTGGCCTAGGTCATCCGCGTCACACACACTCATTACGGTTCCTATTGAATTGTGTGAGTGAGGGTTTATGGCCGAGGTATATGTCAGACCTGTTCAAATGCAGCAAAGTCTGTCAATGATGACTATTCATGATAGGTATACAAGAACCTTTGCAGATATGCATGCAGACCCCTTATTGCTTATGTGATCCACTGAGGGATTTCAAAATACCTTAGGAAATGTGATTATCAAAGGAGAGATGACGTAACACTAGGTTGCATGTACACATCGGCACCTGTTCATCATGTTGGTGGCTACTACCCATGTGGTACTGTGGGGATACTGTGTTCCGTAAAGGTGGATGACTATGCTTAGTTTGGCCTATAGCTTTACAGCATGGGTTTGACAACAGGTATCTGTCTGTATGATACCCTTGTGGAGGATGTGTGTGTCACCTGGAGAATGCAGTATAGGCCACAGTATGCATTACCAGATGTGGACAGACATATCCCTACTGTGATTGCTTGTACCTAAGAGAGCCATATGCCAAACCGGAGTGGTCTCAGTAATGGGTGCAGGTGAATACCACTGGTTACTGGCATAGTATAGTACCTGAAGGATCCAAACGTTGCTGTGTGTCCTACATCTGTGTATCAGTTGTCAAGACATCATCTAACGATTGGTTATGGTCAGGCTGTTGAAGTCATGTATATTACCAGAATGCAAAACAATGACAGATAGTAACAGTATAACCCACAGCACAGTGTCAAACCATGTCATACACACATGTAGTCAGGTTCCGAAATGTGTGTAGTACAATGCATACTGGCCACCAATAGAAACTACGGAGTGTTACTGTGTAATACAGAGCATGTCACCCTGCCCATGTGTCCACTATGCATGTACATGCAGACAGTGCACCTCCACCATGTTTACAACTGTACACCTGCAAATCTGTGCTACACACATCCCACACATACTGTCCACTCTCTAACACATGCTGCCAATACTGCACACATCAGCCAAGTGGCACGTGGGCGGACAATACACAATTGGAACTAACACTGGTGTAAACAACACTACAATGACAATCATAGCTTTAATTCATCATGCCTGCTCAGCTACACCTTCAAGCATATCATTACACTCTACTGCTGACAACATGCTAACATTGCTATACTACTATAAAGACACCCTGTGCATCAGCACCATGGTAGTCTGTTCCTGCATCGATGTTACAGATGACAGGAGGTGGCACAGGTTTTATCATATGCACAGGGTGTGTTGTTGGTTTGCCAGAGGCCTACAGTGAGCCATCCAATCGACATGTATGTGTGTGTGTGCGCGTGTGTGTGTGTGTGTGTGTGTGTGTGTGTGTGTGTGTGTGTGTGTGTGTGTGAGGGGCAAGAATACTGGTATGGGCTAATGTTGATGTAATGTGTGTGGGCATGTGTTAGCCCTAGGTGTCTAGATTATGTGTGTGTGTGTGTGTCTGCATGCACATAGTTCCACCATGTGGCTGCCATATACGGGTATTTGTGGGACAGCCGCATACTGTACCTGCAAGGATTTACAGATCACCATCTCTGGCCATGGATACGGTACCTGTGCCTGGCAGTGGTGCTACTGACACTATCAGGTACTAAGCCAGACTGGGTACTATCCCCAGAGGTAGATGGATGTACACTGGACCCAGGTCCCTGCTGGGACTGTCCAGAGCCACGTGTACGTGGTCTTCTAGGATGTTCTATGGACAGCCCACCCCCAACATTGCTGGGGCTGGTACTGGCACTACGAGAGTGGCTGTGGCTTGAGGGACGTCCCCGGCAACTTCCAGCTGCTGATGTTGCTGGCATACGTCCACTTTGACGACTCAACCATCCGGCACTGTCCTGACACATGGACATGGCATTGTGGAGGACATCTAACGTCTCTCCCCAACATCTATCAGTGACCTCAGTGTAATTATGGATAGCACCAGCTAGGTCACGGATACTGTCAATTATGGCAGTGTTATATGCCCTCTGTGCCCTTAGTCCCTGTCTGGTGTACCGTTCCATATGTGCCTGTGCCTCCATGACAGCTTGGAACATGTGTGAGGTTGTAAGACCTGTGGCACATCTGCCAGTGGCATGATGAGCAGCAGTGCTCCGACGAGAACTCCTGGACATCTGCCTATGTGGTACCCTTCCAGACTTCTGGGTATGGCTGCTGTGTCGGGATGCAAGTGCCATGGATACCACACTGTCTTGGCCAATGCTGACTGTATGCTGTCCCTCAGCTAAGGGCATTGGTGATGGATGTATTGGCAGTATGACTGTGTACATGGATGGGGTGGACACTTGTGTACTGTTGATTGGTGGCCCAATGACAGACCCTGGCAAACATGCCTGTGCCTCAACACACCTATCATCATTATCACTATTTTGCTCAGTGACATCAGTTTCCCTGCTGCAGTGAACCAGCCCAAAGTCAGCACCTGTGAGAGGAAGACAGGAAACACACTTTACGACCTGCACATGATGTTGGCACACATGAACACATGCACACATGCACACATGAACACATGCACACATGCACACGAATGCACTCCTCACTAAAACAGACACACACACACACACACACACACACACACACACACACACACACACACACACACACACACACACACACACACACACACACACACACACCCACAGACACACACACCACCAGCAATCCAGAACATACTCAATAGCGGGTGATAGTGGGGTACAGTATCACAAGGCAAACAGTGATATCACACGTGTCAGCATACAGGACGTGTGTTGCTCAACAGCATGCAGTGCGGGTGTAGACAGCCCTTGCTAATAACAGTATACATGGCTTTGATGCATGTGTGTTGTTGTTCAATGATTGGCCTCACCCTGGAACGCAATGTGTACATGAACACAACATTGCTGTGTTAGTATTAAAAGCGCTGCAATATCCTGTGCACCATCACTCACAGGTATACATACCATGGCTGGATGTGTATCTGTGTGTCACATAGATATCCATTTCTGATTAGAGCATCTGTGTCTTTAGCGGATAAATCTGGACACAGGTTTAGCACATGCATGCAATGTATACACACAGGATGAGTGGTGCATGTATACCTGATGGAATACCATTGCTCAACATAGCCATTGTACAGTGGTTATGTTGAGTGTAGGACATACTGTGGCCATGCCAGTGCCAGCCATGACATGGCATGCTACAACACAACTGCAACATTAAACATCACACATACACAGTGTGTGTCATGTGTCCGATATACTCAATAGCATTACAAGGCATATATGTGTCACTTTGTACAAAAGGTGATTGCTATGCATATTGTGTATCAGTCCATATGTGTGCACACACACAACATTGAGGTGCACAGCAGTTAATGCTATGTGTAGTACTGTGGTCACTGTAACTGGATGGGGTGTAGTACCATGAGCCATCATCATGTAGCATCATGTGGTCACTCAAGGCTACTAATGTATGCCAGACCGGCACATACCATGCTGTACCAGAACTGCTGTACCATGGCTACATTCACCATTTCACAGCCAGTTGTTACATGGGTTTGTATGGTGCCCAATAGGGGGCATTGCCTAACATGAATGTGTTATGTGTTGAAGAGTGTTGCACAGCCACATGAGAGGCATCAGCCCCTCAGGTATATTATGTGTGCTGTGCGGATGACACTTGGGATACTGGAGTGTGACCTTACAGCGGGTGTCTGAATACACCATGTGTAGCATGTGAACGTGTACCGCGTATGACAAATTTGTGTATGTTGTGTGCATGTGTATTGCCTCTGCCTATCCAATGTCCACTACAGTGTTGCCACAATTGTGTGGGATGCTCTGTGTATTATGTGTTTTAGGCAGCTACCCACGTTACTGGGATGTGCATAAGTCTCACAGCAAACATGCACAGCATGCATTATGCATAGGTGTGTTACGTGTACATGGCCTACAGCTCACCTATGACATGCACATTTAATTAGGAATATTAAATGTAGAACTCACTCACCAGCATGGGTCTGCTGCCTTGCTGTCACACCAGAGGGACCTACAAGGATATGAGACAGTTTGTCAGTGGTAACTACTGTGGCATTGCTACTGTGTGTCTGCAATCTTAAAGTAGTACAATGGTTGACAGTCACAGGCCTACAGATTACATTCCTAATTATTAGTATTGCACAACACTAGGCACCACATCCTCTAACTACACAGTACACATCTCACATGAGCATGCTCTACCAATAGAGGCAACAGAAGTGTACAGCTATGCCATATTACCTGCACACTCCATGTCAACTTGCTGGGTGGCTCCGGCCTCCATGATGATACATGTTCCTTGATGTTGTTGCTGTTGGCCAGGAGCCACCTGGCTCAGGAGCAGCTCCTCCACTCTGGTGAGGGGGATGGATGGGTACCCCACCACCTGTGGCAAGCTGTTGTCTATGGATATCTGACGCACGCTGCTGGACATGTCTAATTAAATCACTGCAGTGATGGCGTACCTGCTCATATGTCCGGTTATGCATGCCTGTGTCATTTACCCTACTGGCAAGATCTTGCCACAGTGCAGTCCACTCATGCTGGTCCTGGCTGATTCTGGAGAACAGCAGGGCATAGTGCTGCACCAGGCTTGCTGTTATCAGTTCCTCCTCTGCCGTGCTGTAGGTGGGGTGTGTGTGAGCATGTCATGTGGCACACTTATTCTAAAGTACAGATATCAATTAACTGCCATATATAGCAACCTATTGGCTGTCAGAGGATACACACTTTCAATACCACATATCAGGGCTCAGCCCACAATTGCCTGACAGTGCCTGGCACACTCTATATATCAAACCATGTTTTGCACAGCAACAAAGATAAACCAGTATGTAAGACTATACAACAGTACATGGCACACTGTATGCAACACAATGCACCACCTAGCCACAGGAGGTATATATCAAGCTAATGCATCAGGAAATATGTATTTCATTGCAATGATTGTAAAGTCCAGTTACAGTATTACCAGTATACCACACTAGTCGTTGATGGCAAACCCCCTGCCTAACATATGTGCACATTCGTTAATATAGGTGAGATACTGCTGTACTAGACTATACATGTTGCTAGATATGCACTTATATCCTGTAACACACATATGACCAAGGCCATGGTACAGGCATACCCACACACACATCAGGCATACATACCAGACACAAAGGTATGGTAACCCAGATGACCTTTACCTGTGTACCATACAGTACTGTGTGTCAGTAGTTACAAAGCCTTATGCCTGAGGTATGTAATCTGTGAGGAATACAGGGAACACACAAAACAGTGGTTCCAAGAAATGTGGACATACACCATACTGTGCTGTGTAGGCATACAGCTTCAGGTAGTACTACAGTTCATACATGAGTTGGATTCACCAGCAGTAATACTCAATAAGCATACATGTACTGCTTTAAGCTACAATGAGACACCCCAGTCAACACCAAGGGACAACGTCAGACTGTATGGCATACTGCTTTTTCTGCCTAGCGATTGCATACGCATCTTTTGCTGGAATCACAGCTAGGACACATAATACCATGACTGAAACAGTTTCCCACTAAGCTATCACACATATACAAAACTCTGACACATTCACCAACACATTCATCATCACACTCAACCTCACATAGCAATTATTGCAACAAGTACATGTGGGTGTGTATTGCTTCATAGGTAGGTAATAGGCTATTGGCCATAGGGCCTATAGAAGTCTAGCCATACGCTACCCTGGCCTTTGACACACAGGTAAGTACGTTTCACATGGCCCTGTCAAGCAGAGCCACAGAGGTGATTCCCGGGGTGTATTTCCTATCTCCCACACATTCATCAGGATTATTTCTGACGACAGCTAATTAGGGGCTTTGTTTGCTATTGATAGGTGGTTTGTTCCAGAGTATGGGATGTCTCTGAGATAGGAATCTATCCCTCCAGCATGAGGTCACAAGGTTTAGGTCCCTAGAGCATGTAGCTCGTAGGGATTGTGATCTGTCTACGTGGAGCATGTCCAACAGCTCTGGGTTTGACATAGCTTATTATGTTAGGCAGAGGTCACCTCTGTGTAGGCGGTATGCAACACAGTCTAGCTGTGGGTTTATGAAATGGTCTACATAGGGCATGTGTTTGAGGCCGGTATTACTCTTTGTGAGGTATGTCTGTGTCATTTCCAGTTGCTGTAGATGTCTTGGGAGGTACATACCACATGGGGTATTGTACTCGATAATGGGCTTTATGTGTGATGAATAGAGGGGAACACTGACCTATATTTCACTGGATGACACACCTTTTGTGATGACGTGTGCCACGTAAACAGTTGACATGACTAGTGTGGCACTATGATTATCAAAGGGGTGACTACTGCCCACCTGTGTCCCATGGTCTCTTATCACACCTTCGGTGTTAAGTAGACTACCACCTATGTGGTAGTTCATGGGTATAGAGTCTTTGCAAGAAGGTATGCCAATGCAGTGTCAACAGTAAGCTTGGGTCCATGGCTTTGTCACCAGGCATCTGTTGCAGTAAATATGACCCTGTCTCTCTTTCTCTCTCTAAATATATGTGTATATATATATATATATATATATATATATATATATATATATATATATATATATATATATGTATATATATATATATATATATATATATATATATATATATATATATATATATATATATATATATAGATATATACATATATATATATATATATATATATATATATATATATATATATATATATATATACATACACACATACATACATATAAACATCCATTGGTGTACATGTAGATATACATATAGGCACATATACAGTCCACCTTTCATAATTTCAATTATGCAGAGGTTGTGAGGTATACCGTTATGTCATAATATTGCACACTGTTGTGCGGAATGCTTTGAAGGTGTTCTCAGCCCATGTAGCTTTAGCAGGCCTCACTGGCTGCAACACTACAAACCTGATGAATCATACCCACAGCGTTTAACCACCACATGTCATATAACAGCACTCTATGTTGTCTTGTTTGCCACACACTACAACCTACATACCTACATAGACATATGCACATAACAACCTTCAACAACATATATATGTCCACCCTTCACAAACAGTTGCAGTATATCCCTTGCTCTATGCACATGTACAGATGCTAATATATCTGACACAGGCAGATCTCTCCGTATCTGTGTGCCATACACACACAAGGTCCACACTGTTGTAAGTTCGTGTACCTCACGGCTGACCTGTTGGGCCTTGCTGCAACATGAACAGGTGTCACATGTGAGCACACAGTAATATTAGAGGGTGTATATATAGCTGCAAATGCTAGATTAACATACTAGCCTGGTACAGCTGTTGCCAATGCTAAGCTACACATTAATATGACTATCATGCATTTGTTACTCTGTCACATCCATGTTTATATAACTGTATGCGCTACTCCCACAAACAGACATTGTACACACTACTGTACAGAACACAGATAACATGGATGAGATGTTTGACATTTAATGCTGAACTACATATGTCACAGTCATATCCCACTGCACACAGCTACACACTGATGTCTCCATGCCAGTAGTTATGCAGGGCATCTGTGCATAGATACATACTGCTGCCACATATGGATGATTCAAACTATGTAGAGTACTCTTCATAAACATCTACTACATGCCAGTAAATACATAGCTGTTACATACCTTACCTTTGTATGTGTTCGTATTCCTCTGTTTTGTGTGCTTTGTAATAGCTTTTTTTTTTATAGCTTATGATTTTCTTCAAGATATATTTTTTATTTCAATATGATTATTCTTCTTTTCAATATATTATTACTTTTGCAATATTATTTTTTTCAATATATTTTTATTTTCAATATATATATTTTTTTAATTTTTTTTTAAATATATATATTTTTTTCAATATGAGATTTTTTGCAATATATTTTTCTTTTCAATATACTTTTTTTCAATATACTTTTTCAATATATTTTATTTTTCAATATATTCTTTTAGTTTTTCTTTTTTTTTGCTATATATTACTTTTTCTTTCAATATATTTGTGGTTGATCTTTATTCTTTTTTCCTGCTGCTGTTGGCTGCGTCTGTACGTCTCTCTCTCTCGCTCTCTTTCCCTCCGTACTTGCAATGAAGTGATTGCATGTGTGGACAGCAAGTACAGCCTGCTTTTATAGGCATCTGCACATGTGCATGTGATGGCCTCTGCACCAATTGGTGGCCATAATTTGGCAATTGCATGCAGCCTGCTGTGTGGTACTTGCAGTACTCACTGTCATAGCAACCCAATACTATAAATTTATAAGTCAGGTAGGCATAGCCCTTTCAGCTTTCCAAAGTGGGGACCATGCTTGTTTTCTGTGGACACCGTTGTGTAAGTCAGAAGGTTGGTATACTTCTCATAACTGATGCTAGGGGTGTAGCCAGTGATTTGAATGTTGTACTCAGACCTGAATGTTGCCATTTCCAGTACACAGTTGACAGTGTAGAATTGTACTCACCCCTACAAATGCTAACACAAGATACATGGGAGTATGTATTTTATTTTCTACTTATACAATTAGCTGGCATACATACGTAGTTATTGAGATGTTTTCATTTTGCACATGAACTGTTTGGGAACTGCTGTACTGTGGATATTAATGTATTCACTTCTGCACAGTTTGTGCATTTTCTTTTGTTGACATTATCACAGGATGCTCATGAAAACTGGACAATTCCAGTACTGAATATGCCTACCTACATCCTTGCTGTACCTTGAACACACAGGTATTTTGTACATTTGGGTGGGGATTGTCCTGCTATGATACTGTGTGGGGGTTGTAAAGTGCTGCTGTAACATTATTTACTGATAGAATGTCTGGTTCTGTTATCACAGTCATGTAATGCAATTCCACAACAACTGCTGGTAAAGTTCCACAGTACAGGTTTTGTGTTATGGCATTCCTATCTTTCCTTTACATTCACACATTCTGATGCATGATATATATATTTCAGCAACAATCTGCTGTTTATCTACTGTGGCCTAGTGGTACTTAATGCAGTCTAGTGTGCCCAAGGTCCGGGGTTCGAGACTGACAGTGGTGTTTTATTTTGCTGCTGAGCAGAACAAGGCCTCCTCATATGCAGGGTGACTAAGGCACTTTTAAGCAGTTGTAAGCGGGTTTGCTTGGGTTTGCACGATGCTTAGCAATACTAAGCTAAGTGCACACAAGCACACACTCACGCAAACCTGCTTACTACTGCTTAAAAGTGCTTACTCACACTAACCCCCAAGCTCATTTCTTTGAAAGAAAAGAAAATGGGGAGATAAGAAAGTGGAGAAAAAGGGGCACAAAGAGGGAAAGACAGTAGGGAAAACAGCTTGGGATGTGCAGGATGGGTGTAGGGAAGGTCCATAGCTGCCCATTTCTTTAACAGCAACAGCTGTGCATATACTAGTAATTTGGAAGGAAATTTGAAACCCTCCACCCCTGAGATAGGGATGAGGACAAGGAAGTATGTTGTACTGCCAATTAAATTTCACTTTCTGTGTCCAGCGGACATTTGTGCAAAATGGGCAGCTATGTATGGGGCATAATTTTTTTGTGGGAGCAGATTGCCCATTTTTTATTTTTTTTTCAGGTGAGAGTGGAATGTGGGGTAGGGGAAGTAGGTATATTTTGGGAGGTAGGTTTGGGAGGTAAACAGACAAAACAAACAAGACACATACAGGGGCAGAATATGACACATGGGATGGATGAACACCATCGACGGGGTAGGATGTTTGGAAATCGCAAGCCCATGAGCCCACAGATGGCAACAGTGTAACTGAGATCCCCACCCATGGGCAGTCACCACTGCACCTTCACAGCCCGGAGGGTGGCTGTGCTGGAGGCTGCGTAGGAGGGGCAGGCTCACCCATGAGTCACGCCACTCTTGCCTGAAGCTGGCCTAGAGGATAAGCGACTGAACGCTCAATCTCCCTACGCACCACAGCCCGGACCGTTCGGAGGGTGATAGGTGGCCCTCCTCCAGCCACACTTGCAGGTGGGGGACTAGCCCCATCCCCTGCAGCCCTTCCACCCAAAGGTGGCACAGGGCCAATGGAGGAAGAGGTCCCGGGCTGGGCACCAGACCTGCTGGTACCAGGTGCCATCGCCAGCTGAGGTGGGACAGGTGGGTCCGCTGGGACAGGCCTTCCCATACGTTCTGTGTTTAGGAGAATTTAATGACATTATGGGTTGGTAACAGCCAACAGCATTCCAAATTAGTTGTAACAGCATGCAGTAATATTCCCATTAACCCAACACACCAGAGTTCCAACAGTTGAACAGCAAGCCTAACACATGCATATATAGAACAGCAGTGGACATTCCAACAGCATGCAGGATTGATTGGTGGCAACAGGCCACCAAGATTGTGGTGTTTGAACAGGGCACATGCATCAAAGTAAATGCAGATATTTATAAACCAATAGGACATATGTCCCAACAAATGTTTTGAGATTACACATACCCATTGAGGTGTGGAATTGCATTGTTTATGCACATACAGTAGGGTGTAAAAAGATACCTCCATTAACAACTTATATGTACTTATAGTTTACACTACATTCCTACTGACTGCAGGTATATATCCCCTACATGTATTATTACACTAGGCAATGTCCATTACGTTGTGAAATGTGTTTTGCTAGTTCCTTATATACCTGACCTTTATATGACATACAAACTGTCCAGGATGCAGATGTTACTGCTACTTATTTATATATTTTATTTATATTTATATGTCTACATATCTGGATGTGTTCAGGTGACATTATCAGTTATATTTTAACAGCCCCCTACATTTCTAGCAGCACACTGACATTTCTGGTGAACACAATAACAAGCTACTCATGTGCCAGATTTACCTATACATGCCATCCTTGAAACAACAGTTGAGGACTGTATATATGCTTAAGAGATACTGGCACTTCCTTCATCCACTTTCTTTGGGCCTACCCAAGTGTGGGTTGACAGCGCTTAATACAACACTACTATTTCTATACTGCAAGAGTACATCAACATTTCGAAGAAAGTGACACAGACACACTGCAGGAGTTATACCTTTATTAATTACATTACACACTTTTCTAGTGGCTCTCTCATTTATTTGATATTACAGTGCATGCAGACGTCTTATTCAAGATGTATTATACCTTAATTTATGGTTTACGACACTCTTCTTCAGGATCTCTCACTTATTTTATATAACAATACATGCAGAGAAATAATTCAGGACTTACTATACCTTTATTAATGGATTGCAACACTCTTTTTCAGGCTCTCTCACTTATTTTACATAACAGTACATGCAGAGAGGTTATTCAAGCCTTATTATACCTTTATTATTGGGCTACGACACTTTTTGTCAGGGTCTCTCACTTATTTTATATAATAGTACATGCAGAATAATTACTAACCTGCCTGGTGGCGCAGCCTTAGCAGCCTATCTGCATAGGCTTGCTGATTCGCAGCACGGACACCTGCAGCTGTGAAGTAAATGAAGTGATATTGAGGCATATACCTATCCATACTATTGACTACATTAGCAATTTTTACATACTTCATTCCATGGCTACCTACACAGTAGTGGGGCATTTTGCATCCCACGGGCCTCCTGTATCCATTGGTTCAGTTAGTCCTGCTTGCATCTCTTCAGGTCTGCATGGTGGTGTCTGACCTGCTCACCAGTCCGAGAGATGCCTGTGGCACTGATGAGTTCATGTGCGAGATGGTTCCAGGCTTCCACTTTGTATTCCGTGCACTGGAACTGGCCCTGCAGGAGTCTAGCATCATGATGATGGACGAGGAGCCAAACCATCACTTTTGACTCCTCAATGCCCCACAGTTGCGCTCGGAAGCGAGTGCCCTCTCCTACATCAGCCATTGCTGCCTGCAGATGGGAGCTACAACCAGTTATGGCAAGTATTCCCGCCTATGGAGCTTAAATATGCCTCATTTCCTGCACTTATTTGTGATTGGCTGGATTTGAAAATTTTCAGCTGAGTGCACACCTGCTTAGCACTGGGTAAACTTTGATTAATATGTATATGTGTGTTGACAGTCCATGAGCATAAAATGCTATCATGGCTTAGTGGATCAGTACTGTGCTTATGGTGCACACTATCCTGGGTTCGAGGCCTGTCATTGCTTTTTATTTTACTACTGGCCTGACCGGTAGGGGGTGTGTCTGTGTTTAGCCGACTTTGCTCAACTTTGCCCAACGTTGCTCTATGTTTACCGATGTTGCCCGACGTTGCCCGATGTTGCCTGACGTTACGCTAGTTAGCGCTGTGCACAGCTTCGCGCAAACGTGTATTGTTTGCGCTAGTTGGCGCAATGCACAGCTCCGCACAAAGCTATTGCGCTAGTTAAAGCATTGCTAAGCTATGAGCAATTATACTTAAATATGCTTAATACTGGTAAACTTTGCTTAGCAGTGCTTCACACTGCTTAAGATACATTACTTATGACTTTATCAGTATGTATGTCCATTTCACCTTCTTATATATATATAAAATATCATTCACTACTACATAGGCCATTTGAATGCATTGTACTAATATTTAAAAGGTAAATGTCAGGAATTAATTTTATGCACAGATTTGCTACAGAAAATGGGAAGGGGAGTGGTGGGACTTGAACCGGGAATGCCTCCTCTTTGTGCGAAGGCTCTACCACTATGCTATTGCTATTGGGCTTAATTTGCATATAAGTAGTTTTTTATCTTCTTCGAGGTCTGAACTGCTAACTGTAGCTAAGCAATGGGCAAACCCGTGCACACACGCGCAAATACGGGCAGCTATATCGGGAATGAGTAAAAAAATTGTTTTACATTTTATTTCATTTGTACATGGGTTTGGAATGTGGGGGAATGTAGTGTTGGAGATTTACACATTTGAGCGGACTCGCTCATGTCTGGTGGCATTTGCTGTTTAGGCACTTGCAGGGGCGTGGATATTTGGACTGCCCGGCAGTCTGACACACCCCCTGCACTCGTGCACGCTCCGTGTTAGCCTTAGAGTTAAGTCAGCGCGCCCTCATGCATATGCATGACGCGCTGACATCATACTCTTAGACTGCAGTCTCTGAGTAAGACTTAGTCTTACACGGAGGATTAGTGAATCCCGGCCAAAGTGTAATCAATGTGGTGAAAGGAGGCATATTATGAAAAAAAATGTAAACTGATACATAGACTGTGTAGGAAAGGACATTTTAGGATTTACTGTACCAATTAAGAATATGGAGAGAAAAAAAAAAGAAATTCATTGCAAAACAGAAAATAAGTGCAAGAATTTGGATAAAAGATATGAGCAGTAAGATAGATATGTAAATGAGAGTGAGGGGTAGAGCAAGATGTGTTTCATGTCAAAGGAGGAGATATTCAGACTGGACTGTAAGATAGAGGTTGAAATGAAAAAATATTTTTAAGTGTTGGAGCTTGAACATACAGAACAAGAGGAGAAAGAGGAACAGCCGTAAAAAGGGGTAGAAGGAAATATTCTACTGGCAGATAATGAAATTTAGGAAAAGAAAATTTAAAATTCTTCCCACAAAAGATAAAAAGAAAGGGAAATAATAATGTAAGGATTATTTCAGTTAATGTAAATAGTTTTTCAAATACAGATAAGAGAATGAATATATTATAAAGGTGTTTATGTTGAGATGCTGATACAGTATGCTTACAAGGCATCAGATTTATTTCAGTATCAAAGAGACTGCAAACGTAAAAGTTATGGGAGAATGTGATTATATACAATCTGAGGAATGACAGGTGCTCAGGAAACTCCACCACAATTACTATCAGGTCAGAAGACATGAAAAATACAAAACCCATGTATAGACGGACTGCTCTCTTTATGTTTAAAGCAAGTCTTTGTACCTCCACAGGTATGGATGTTTCCAAATGCAGGAGTTCCTCAAGCTCATGCAATTTGTTGTTTAGAATTCTGGCAATGAGGAACACCGCCCTGATGTGATCCAGTTTTAGGACTGATATATTGGTTACATTGGACTCTCCATCAACAGGACTTGGCATAAAAAGTACAGGGAGGCAACAAAAACTTTAGCTATATGCAGAAGCCTTGGAATTACAGCTGCAGGCCATCCTTGATAAAGCAAACTGCACTGTAAAGCATCTCATTCCATGTTGACACATTCTGGATTGCCCTGGAATGGTACCAGTTATTTAACTAATTATTGAAACCAATTATCTTTTCTTTGTAGATAGGTATCATTTGAGGTGAATGAAGAATTAATCTCAGGAACATTGTCTTACCTGCATTTGTAAAATGCATGGAAAATTCTGACATGTCTTCCTGCATCTCCCTCAGGGTTTTACGCCTCAAGTCATTCATTCCTACATATTCCACATTATTATCATATTTGTCAAGTGTTAGGGTCCTTAGGACCCTTTTAAAGTAAAAAATCCTGACATTTGAAATACAACTCACTATAATCTTCTCATTGTCAAACCTTGTAAGTGATGAGCGAGTATGCCTGACTATAGAATCACCCATCACAAAACCATTGATATTAGGTAGTCCAATCTCACCTTCATTTTTACATATGGGTTCAGAGCCGATCCTTGGCTCTGACTCGGCCGATTTTCAAGTTCGAAGACTTCTGGTTGGCTCGTGGCTAAGCAGGTATCCCATCTCATTTGCCGCGTCGACGAGTTCTTGCTTTTCTTGGCTCTGGCTAAGTTTTTGCAAATTTTCATTATTCTAGTATCTTTTGCATAGTTATTGAATATATACATTATAGGACTTTATCTTTATTGTCTTGTGGTTGTTGTGTGACTCTATTAGTGATATCCTGTGTACCAGTAGTTAGGCGCAATTGCGCTTTACCTACACCATTAGTTTTGGCGATTTCGCCTTTTTTTCCTGTTATTTACAGTTAAGATTTACCTAAATTGCCTTGTGCCTTGTGTGACTAGTATAGTAGTCTCCTGTATTTCAGTAGTTAGATGCACTTGCATTCCTTGTCTAGAGAATTAGTTTGGCGAGTTCGCCGTTTTTAATCAATTGATTATTTCCTGTCAAGCGATTATTGCTGACTGGTGGTCTTTAGCGGGGAACCGCTAAAGTCTTAATTTCTTACAGTTATTAATTTGCTACCCTTGAGCATGTGTGTGTGTCTGTGTGTTGTGCCTTCTTGGTCTGTTTGAATTAGAAGACCCGGTTCTTCTCAGGGCTAGCCCCATTTAACTTAGAGGACCTAGTCCTCATGTTGCTTCCACTGTATTTTATTTAAAATATTTTCCTGTGTGACTGAATCTATCTAGTGTTTAGTGGAAAATCTAGTTTTCTATCTTACACCAAGCTAGGCCCGTTTAACTTAGAGGACCTAGTCCTCATGTAATTCATCTGCAGGGCTAGGCCCATTTTAGTTAGAGGACCAAGTTCTCAGTCATTTTCTTTCTCTTTCTCTTTTTCTTTCCCTCTGATTGCTTGTGGGTTGCAATGTCTAAGGATAGCAAGGAGCACAAATCCCCTGGGTTTAAAAAATGTATGAAGTGCTCTGAGAAAATGTCTTTGACTGATGGCCACAGTAGCTGTGTCTACTGTTTGGGAGCCATCCATTTGCAAGAATCATGTTTCTTCTGTCATGCTTTTTCTCCTAGAGTGTTGCAGGAGAGAAAGAACAAACTGATACTCAGGGGTCTTTTGAAACCAAACTTCGAGGAAGCTTTGTCTGGTTTTTCGGCTTCTTCGTCTAAGTCTTTGAAGTCAAGATCTGACTCAAAATCTAAAGGTTCAGAAAGGCCTTCTCCGGCACTGGCTAATGTTTCAGAGCCACCTGCCAAATTAATAAAATCTGCCTCCTCAACTCCTTAGTCTTCGGAGCCGAAGGAGAGCACTGTGGTTTCGGAGTCGGTCACAGATACTTCGGTGCCGACTGCTGAATCCTTGCAAATAGTTGACTCTGTTTCTCGGAGCCAATCTGTAGAGTCCCTACCAGTCTCTTTGATGGTCAAATCTCCAGTGGCTGCTAGGTTGAGATCCCCAACCTTATCTCCCAGGTCTTCCAGGAGTCTTTCGGAAGAAGATGTGGAGAGGGTAGTACTGAGACTCCTCAAGTCGTCTGCCCTGCCTAAATTTTTGTTGGCTCTGACCCAATCAGCTCCAGAGCCACTCGGACCAGTCTTGTCTCCATCCATGATTCCTCCTCTGAGCCATGTTGGTTTTTCAGAGCAGGAGTGCTTATTACCAATGGAGGAACCCTCGGTTCCAGCTCCCCTTGCTGTTGCATTGGAGCCGAGTTCGGCTCCGACACATTTGGCTCCGTCCATCATGTCCAGGGACCGAAGCTCTTCTGTCGGTGATGAGGGGGAGGTTTTGAATCGATCTTCGTCGGTTCAGAGCCTTTCTCTCAGTGCGTCCGCCAGGGTGAGCTTGGACCCTGCATCTGTCTCAGAGCCGATGGCTCTGGCTCCGGCACTGTCCTTTGTTTCTTCAGGGCAAGGACGGTCTTCAGAGCCAGAAAGATCTGCTTTTGAGGTGATGAGGAGTGTGCTGTCACAATCTACAGCCCCTGCCAGTGGTACAAGCACTCTTCCCCCCAGGGCTCCCACTTTGGTCTCAGTCCCTACTCTCTCCAGAGACCGCAGAGACCCACAGCCTCAGGAGCCACCAGCTGGTGGCCCCCACTCTTCCAGGGCATCCCCAGAAGGTCCTTTTGAGAAGCCCCGGTGAAAGAGAGTATGCAAGAGGAAGCATATTGACTCCCAGGATGAGTCTCTGACATCAGACACTGACCTTGATGAGTCAGAGGGATCCCCTAAGTAGTCCTCTGATGATGTCTCTCCTTGTGGATGTTCTAGAGATCCTTAAACAG
The DNA here is from genome assembly GCF_019279795.1 of Protopterus annectens. Lineage (NCBI taxonomy): Eukaryota > Metazoa > Chordata > Ceratodontiformes > Protopteridae > Protopterus > Protopterus annectens. The sequence continues at coordinate 1,089,046,677 of NC_056748.1, forward strand.
AGGTGCAACTGGCCCACCATCAACCCTTCTGATGAGGAGTCTGTACCTGAAGGCTTTCGTGTCTCAACCCTCTGCCTCTTGGGTGTCTCCACCTTTCGAAGAGCTAATGGATCTGGTTAGTCAGAAGGTGTGGGATACTCCCGATGCCGTGTCAGTATCTAGAAGACCAAATAAGTTCCTGTCTTCCCCTCCTGGAAAAGAGTTCTTGTCTAAGGGCATTCCCGTAGATGCCATGGTGGTGGCGGCAGCAATGAAGAAGGAGTTGGCTAAGACTTCTTCCTCTGTACATCCATCAAACAAGGAGTCTTGACAGATGGACAGATGGTAGATTTGTAGTGTTTTTGCTCAGGTTAACTTCTTATGGGAAGTATTCATGAGGTGGATATGTTCCCTGTTTTTTGCTGAGACTTAATCTTCTTTCTAGAATGTTTGGGATGTACTTTTTACAGCTTCTGCATAAGACATTTTGGTATAATTAGTGATGGATTGTGGTGGAGGTGTATGCAACTCACAGGGCAAGTTTTGAATTGAAAGGGAAGACTCCAGATTACTTAGGTAATGACACCACTCACAGATGGAATTATGAGAACAGGTCCATTATCTGTGAGAATAAGGCAGATTGTACATTGTCTTATGAGACCTAGTAGTAAAAGGCTGGCAACAAAAGAGAAACTAGCAGGCTGACCTTCCCACCTGTCCAGTGCTTAGGTGTCTAGATGAGTAAAGTAAATGCAGAAGAGAGTAAATGCAATCATAGTAAAATACACAAATTATACAGTAGGCTTTCTAATGATTGGGAGTCCTGTTTCAGATGTTGCATAATTTAAAAGTAAAAATGCAAAAAAGATGCTAATACTTCCAGATATTGCACTGTATATTAAACAAGCAGTAGGATGTGAAAGAGAAGGTAAATTGAACTTTAGTAGTCTAAGGGGAAGAACTTTTCCACTTGATCTTATAGTACTCAATAGTATGAACAGATAGGATAAAAATGGGATGTGCTTCTAAAGACAAATTTATTAAAAAGAAAGACAAGTCATAAGCAACTAAGTATAAAAAATCAACATGGGATGGTTGGGTGGGCATTCAGTATTCTGAAACTTTGGAATACAATAGAAAGGTAAATGTTTTATAACAGCTTAAAGGGATTGACTTTACAAAATGATACTTTTGTGCTTACTGACAACAGTGGATGAAATAGGAGAGGCATAGAATTGTTATGGTCAAATCAACATGACAGGCAGGTAGCAAGAGAGACACCTGGTTTAAAGGAAAACTCCACCTTTTCCTTCAGTTTAACTCAGCCCTTAGGATGGATTTCTCCCTACAATATGAAACCTGCTTGTACTTTGTAAAATTTTCATTTCCTGGCCTTGGAATCAAAGGAAGAGAAAACCCACCTAACTTTTTAAGTTTAACTTCTCACCGACTTTGCAGAGGAATTTGTCTCTGCCTGTATGACATACCTAAGACACAGAGAAATCTGTAGTCAGGTACTGCTGACAATCATAGACAAACAATTAGTCCTGCTAATATCAGGAGCTGGGCAGGTGATATAAAAAGACAGAGTAATATGAAATGGTTTTCCACTGTCTTTATTGAAGACAGGAAGGGTTGTTCAAGGTTAAGCAATAGAAAGTTGGTAATATTTTATTGACTTGAATTAATAAGGGGAAAATAGAATATGAAATTAAGGATGAATAGAATAAAGAATTTTCTGCAACATTCAGGGGAACCAAATCTTCCCACTGCTGTCTCCGGGGAACAGAATTACTTTCAAGTCTCTTTTTTCCAGCAATAATTGTCACTTACACATGATACTCCAAATATCTCTCAGTACAGTGACAGCGCGTGTGTGTGTGTGTGTGTGTGTGTGTGTGTGTGTGTGTGTGTGGGGGGGTTCTATCAATTTGTCTTGTACTACAAAAGGATACTTTAAACAAAGTCCCACAGTATAGCTATGTTTTAGCTGCAGCTGTATAAGTCTTTACTATAATGTAAAACAGCTTCAGAGACACACATAAATGATCATTCTAGAAGAAAAAGGAGCTGTCCTGTTATAAAAGATGTATAAGATGACAGTGAATGATACTAATCCCATTAAATGTCAATGGGATGGGAAAACACTACTACTTCCTTATGACTCATATAAAGCAGACTTGAATTGGATTATGGGAAAGAGAAAAGCCTGAAGAAAAAGAAGATCATGTTAATACATCAATCCCCATTGACAGCCATTTATAGAAAAACATTAAATTGCATAAGAAGCAGTTAGAGTGGTTTAGATGTGTTAGAATCCCCAGAAAACAAAGACAGACCCCCGGATTCACTAATCCTCCATGTAAGACTTAATAAGTCTTACTCGGAGGCTGCAGTTGAATGGTCTGACGTCAGCGTGCCATGAATATGCATGAGGGCACACTGACTCAACCGTAAGTCTTACATGGACCATGTAAGAAAGCAGGGGGTGTGTTCGACTGCCGAGCAGTCTAAATGTCCACGCCCCTGAAAGTGTTTGAAAACTAAACAAAGCACACACACAAGAGCGAGTCCGCTCAAATGTCCCTGCACCCAACACCACATTCCCTGATATTGTAAACCCCTATCACAGTTCTAAAACGCAAAACATTAAATATATTTTTTTAAATCCCCAAAATAGCTGCCCGTATTTGCGCGTGTGTGCGCGGGTGTGCCCATTGCTTGGCTAGAGTTAGTAATTCTGAAATGGAAGAGCATAAGAAAGAATGTTAATGCAAATCACACCAAATAGCAATAGCGTAATGGTAGAGCGTTTGCGCAAAGAAGAGGCATTCACGGTTCGAGTCCCACCACTCCCCTTCGTATTTATTTTTTAAATCAGTATATGAAATAATACCTGACAAATATGTTTAAACATTACCAAAAAGCAGTGAAATGACCAATGTATCAGTGAACAAAATAAATATTTTAAAGGATCCTGATATAAAATTGCCTGCAGTTAAGCAGCGCTTCACCCAGCGCAATAGAGTTGCCCGTGGTTTAATAGCACTTTACCTAGCACAATAGAGGTGCCCACAGTTTAATAGGGCTTTACCCAGCATAATAGAGTCGCCCATAGTTCAATGGCGCTTTACCCAGTGCAATGTGTTTGCGCAGATGTGTGCGCCGTGCCAACCAGGGCACCGTAGGGCACCGAGGAGCAACGTAGAGCAAAGTTGCTTAAATGCAGCCACACCCCCTAGCCTGTCTGGACAGTATGAAAATAAAATGAATGACAAGATTCGAACCCAGAACTCTGTGCATCAGACGCAAAGCACAGAACCACTAAGCCATAACAACATAGGGGAAACAGCCACTATTAACATTCATATACTTACGAATGGTAGTTTAACCATTACTAAGCAGGTCTGCAGTCAGCCGAGAATTTTACAAAATGGCCAATCACAAAAAAGTGTGGGAAATGCGGCATATTTAAGCCCCACAGGTGGGAATACACGCCATAACTGATTGTAGCTCACATCTGCAGTTAGAATATCTGGTGTCGGAGAGGGAACACGCTTCTGAGTGCAACGTTGCGGCATCGAGGAGTCCAAATACATGGTTTGGCTCCTTGTCCACCATCACGAGTCAAGACTCCTGCAGGGCCAGTTCCAAGGGATGGAGTGCAAGGCAGAGGCTTGGAACCGGTTAGCTTGTGACCTCACCAGTGCCACAGGCATTCCTCAGACTGGTGAGCAGGTCCGTCACCACCATGCAGACCTGAAGAGATGAAAGCAGGACCGCCTGAACCAATGGATACAGGAGGCCCGTGGGATGCGGGATGCCCCACAACTGAGTATGTAGCCATGGAATTCAGTATGTAAGAATTGATAATGGAGTATGTATAACGGATAGGTATGTCTCAATATTCCTTCATTTAATTTACAGCTGCAGGTGACCGTGCTATGAATCAGCAAGCCTACGCTGATAGCCTGCTAAGGCTGCACCACCAGGCAGGTTAGTGATTATTCTGCATGTATTGTAATATAAAATATGTGAGAGAGCATGAAAGAAAGTGTTGTAGTCCAATAATACAGCCATAAAATTGCCTGAATAAGTCCTCTATATGTACTGTCAGATAAAAACGTCAGAGAGGCAGAAAAAGAGTGTAGAAACCCATTAAGAAAGGTAACATATGTCTGGAATAATATCTCTGCAGGCACTGTTATATAAAATAAGTGAGTGAGCCTGAAAAAAGATTGTTCTAACCTATTAATAAAGGTATTATATGTCTTGAACATGTCTGCCATATACACTGTTAAAACAAATAAAGGAGTGAGCCTGTGGAAAAGTGTGTAATGTCATTAATAAAGGTCTAAAACCCAGAGTGTGTCTGTGCCACAGAGTCTGAAATGTTGTTGTACCCTTGCAGTATACAAACAGTACTGTTTGAAAAGGTGCTGGCAACCCAGAGTTATGCAGTCCCATATAAAGTGGGTGATGGAAGTATTAGTAGCTGTGAAACATATATACAGTCCACAACAGGCAGTTACTGGCTGGCATGAATAAGTAAACCTGGCACACGTGTAGCATGTTATTTTTTCCCCAGAAATGTGAGTGTGTGTCAAGAAATGCAGGGTTCTGTACAAATCAAAGTGAAAATGTCATGTGAAAACATCCCAGATATGTAGATAAAGAAATATAAATGCAGTCAAGAAATATGTAGCAGTAACATCTGCATCCTGGACAGTTAGTATGTCAGATATAGGTCAGGCATATATTGAACTAGCCAAACCCAGTACACAACCTAATGTATGGTGGCAAGTGTAATAATACAGGTAGGGGATATACACTTGCAGTCACTAGGAATGTAGTGTAGACTAAAAGGTCATTATAAGATGTTAACCGAGGTTTTTTATACACCCTACTGTATGTGCATAAACCATGCAATTCCACACCTCAATGGGTATGTGTAATCTTAAATATTTGTTGGGACATATGTCCTATTGTTCTATAAATATCATGGTGGCCTGTTGCTACCAAACATCCCTGCATGCTGTTGGAATAACCACTGTGGTTCAATATATGCATGCGTTATGCCTGCTGTTCAACTGTTGTACCCTTGGTGTGTTGGGTTAATGGGAATATTATTGCATGCTGTTACAACTAATCTGGAATGCTGTTTTGCTTATGTTGTAATTAAACACACCTAATCACCGAACGTATGGGAATGCCGATCCCGGCGGACCCACCTGTCCCTCCTCAGCCGGCGAGTGCACCTGACACCAGCAGGTCCGGTGCCCAGCCCGGGCTCCCCTCCTCCGTTGGTCCTTTGCCACCTTCAGGTTGAAGCACTGCAGGGGATGGGGCTCATCCCCTTGTGCAAGCATGGGCGGAGAAGAGCCACCTGTCACCCTTCCAAAGGTCCGGGCTGTGGTTTGTAGGGAGATCCAGCATTCAGTCTCTGATCCCCTACGCCAGCTTGAGGTGAGAGTGGCGCGTCTCACGCGTGAGCCTGCCTGTCCTACGCAGCCCCCAGCACAGCCACCCTCGGGGCTGTGAAGGTTCAGTGGTGACTGCACATGGGTGGGGATCTCAGTTCCACTGTTACCATCTGTGGGCTCATGGGATTGCGATTTCCAAACATCCAACCTCATCAATTGTGTCACCCACCCCATGTGCCATACACCGCCCCTGTATACGTCTTGTCTGTCTTGTCTGTTTACCTTCCCAACCTACCTCCCCGGACATACCTACTTCCTCTACCTCACTTCCCACTCTCACCTGAAATAAAAAAAGGGGCAATCTGTACCCACAAAAAAATTACGCCCCATACATAGCTGCCCATTTCGCACACATGTCCATCAGACAAACATGTAAGCTGACAATTAGAATTGGCAGTACAACATACTTTGTTGTCCTCACCCCTCTCCCAGGGGTGGAAGGTTTCAAATTTCACTCCAAATTCATTGCATATGCACAGCTGTTGCTGTTAAAGAAATGGGCAGCTATGGACCTTCCCTACACCCATCCTGCACATCCCGAGCTTGTTTACCTACTACGTGTCCCTCTTTGTGCCCCCTTTTTCACCACTTTCCTATCTCCCCATTTTCTTTTCTTTAAAAGAAATTAGTGCGGGGGTTAGCAGGAGTAAGCACTTTTAAGCAGTAGTTAGCGGGTTTGCACCAGTGTTCGCATATGTGCACTTAGCTAAGCATCACGCAAACCCAGGCAAACCCACTTACAACTGCTTAAAATTGCCTTAGTCACTCCATGGCAGGGCCCTTGTACTGCTCAGCAGCAAAATAAAATACCCCTACAGTCTCGAACCCCATATCTTGGAATCACAAGACTGCAGGAAGTACCACTAAGCCACAGCAGATATCCAATAATGTGGTGCTGAAAGAAATATATCATGCATTACAATGAGTGAATGTAAAGGGTAAATAGAAATGGCATAACACAAATCTTGTTCTGTGGCCCTTAACCAGCAAGTGTTGTGGAATTGCATGACATGACTGTGAAAAGAGAACCAGCCATGCTAGTAGGGAATAATGTTACAGTAGCACCTTACAAACACCACACAGTATCAGAGCAGGATAAACACTGGCATATTTGAATAGGTCAGAGGCCAGACCTCCCAACTGTGACTGATTTACAGGGATGTCCCTGATTTGCAAACAAATGTTAGCTGTGCCCCTCTGACTCCCTGTGAAATGTACTAACAGTAGGCAGAAAGATGGGGAATCTCACTTAATGAAAAATGTCAATAAGTGAGAGTAGACACTGCTTGCACGTCAGAAAAGGTGTAGTAATACATATGCTCCGACTCCCCAAAGTCTCAGCAGCAAAATATCTGAAATATATCACCGGTGTATTCCACTTATATGTACCTTTCCCTGAGGCTGTTCAAATATTTACCTGAGAGTATCTGAGGCCTGGAAGTGTCAGAAACACACAGGCATATCAGCTTGTCTGCTGTTACACACTCAGCAAATAGCTGTAGAATGAATTCCACAAGCATGCCCATATGTAGGAGTACACCACAGAAATATCAAAGGATGTAGCCATGTACTGCTAGCAACCACCTGTGACTATGCCATTGTTCAGGTGCTGAAAAGACTGGTGTGGTGCACAGTCAAAGGATACTAGGCTAACCTCTGTCTACCATCTGGATATGTCCACAGGTGGGAGCTACTGAGACAGGCTACTAGCCTTTATAGACTAACAGGTACTGGTAAAGAAACGAGCAGCTATGGACATTCCCCACACCCATCCTGTACTTCTCGAGCTGGTTTCCCTACTGTCTTCCCCTCTTTGTGCGCCCTTTATCACCACATTCCTATCTCCCTATTTACTTTTCTGTCAAAGAAATGAGTGCGGGGGTTAGCGAGAGTAAGCACTTGTAAACAGTACTAAGCGGGTTTGGACCAGTGTGCACATGTGTGTGCTTAGCTAAGCATCGCTAAGCGTTGCACAAACCTGCGCAAACCCACTTACAACTGCTTAAAAGTGCCTTAGTCACTGTGTATGACAGGGCCCTTGCACTGCTCAGCAGCAAAATAAAATACCATTGTCAGTCTCAAACCCCACACCTTGGACTCACCAGTCTGCATGAAGTACCACTAAGCCACAGCAAATATACAATAACTTGGTGCTGTAAGAAATATATCATGCATTACAATGAGTGAATGTAAAGGGAAAATAGGAAAGCCATAGGAACACATTGCAATAACTACAGTCGTATGCCAGTTAATTCTCTAATTTGAAAAGAAAGTACATACTCCCATGTATCCAGTGTTAGCATTAGTAGGTGTGAGTAAACTTACACACTGAGAAGAGTGCACTGGAAGAAGCAACAGTCAGGTTTCAGTACAACATGTATTTCACTGTCTACAACCCAGCTTCAGATATGAGACATATACCAACCTTCTGACTGAGACAACAGTGTCCACAGCAAATAAGCATGGGCCCCACCTTGCACAACTGAAAGGGCTATGCCTACCTAACCTAGCATTTTATAGCAGTGTCCTGCAATCACAGTGAGTACTGCAATTACCACACAGCAGGCTGCATGCAATTACTAAATGGTAGGCACCAATTTGTGCAGAGGCCATCACATGCACATGTGCAGATACCTAGAAAAGCAGCCTGTACTTGCTGTCCACACATGCAATAATATCATTGTACCAACTGAGAGAGCGAAAGAGACAGACAGACAGAGACAGACAGGCATACAGACAGACGGAGACAAACAGGCTGTAAGAGACAGACACTGAAAAGAAAGACCAACACACAGAGGAAACCAAAACCAAAAAAAACCCCCAAAAAAAAACAAAGCAACAGCTACAACAGATGGAGGTGAGGAATACAAAGGTAAGATATGTAACAGATATGTATTTGCAGGCATCTGAATGATGTCTGAAGGGTACTCTACATACTGTGAATCATCCATATGTGGCAGCAGTCCGTATCTATGTATATGCACATGTGCATAGGGCAAGGGACATACTGCAACTGTTAGTGAAGGCTGGACATATATATGTTGTTGAAGGTTGCTATGTGCACAAATGTATGTAGGTTGTAGTGTGTGGCATTGCAGACAGCAAGCAGTGCCGGTATATGTCATGTGGTGGTTAAACGCTGTGGGACTGAGCTACAGGCAGTGAGGCCTGCTACAGCTATATGGCCTGAGGACAGCAAAATGCATTCTGCACAACACTGTGCAATATTATTACATAACCATACTTCTCACAACTGTGGCATAACTGACATCCCCACCATGAAAGGTGGGCAGTATATGTGCCTATATGTACAGCAATGGATGTATACATGTATGTGTATATATATATATATATATATATATATATATATATATATATATATATATATATATATATATTGATATATAGATATATATACATATATAGATGTATAGATATATAGATATGGATATATATAGAGAGATATATAGATATATATATATAGATTATATATATAGATATATATGGATATATATAGATATATATATATATATACATAGAGATATATATGGATATATATGGATATGTATAGATATGTATTGATATGTATAGCTATGTACAGATATGTATAGATATGTGTATGTATATATATATATATATATATATATATATATATATATATATATATATATATATATACACATATCTATACATATCTTTAGATATGTGTGTATATATATATATATATATATATATATATATATATATATAAAGAGAGAGAGAGAGAGGGAGACACGGGGTCATATGTACTGCAACAGGTGCCTGTTGACCAAGGCATGGACTGAACACCAGTGTTGGTACTGCAGTGCCATACCCCATTCCAAAACACTTTACTCAGTAACTACCACATAGGTGGTAGCCTGCCTAACACTGAAGGTGTCAGAAGGGAACATGGGACACAGGTGGACAGTAGCCTCCCCTTTGATAATCACAGTGCCACACTAGTCTTTTAATCTGTCTACATGGTACGTGTCATCACAAAAGGTGTGTCATCTAGGGAAATATAGGCAGTGTTCCCCTCTACTCATCACAATGCCCCATGTGGTATGTACCTCACATGACAACTACAGCAAGTGGAAAGGCCACAGACATATCTCACAAAGACTAATACTGCCCTCAAACACATGTCCTATGCAGACTGACTCACAAAACCACAGCTAGAGTGCGTTGCATACCGCCCACCCAGAGGTTACCTCTGCCGGACATACATAGGTATGTCACACCCATAGCAATCGACCAACCACCATGTCAACACCTCACAATCCCTCCGGGCTACATGACCTAGAGCCCTAATCCTCACCACCTCACTAAACAGCACATGCTGGAGGTACAGGTTCCTATCCACAAATATGCCATACTCTGGACTAAACCACCCAGCATTAACAAACAAGGCTCCTCATTAGCAGATGTCATACATACCCGATGATTGTTTGGGAGATAGGTAATATGCAGTGGGAGTCACCTCTGTGTATCCGGTTGACAGGAGCATGTGAAATGACATTACATGTGTGTCAAAGGCCAGGGTAGCATATGGCTAGGCTGCTGTAGGCCCTAGGGCCAATAGCGTATTACCTACCTATGACACAATGCACACACGCATGTACTCAGTGCAATACCTGCTATGTGAGGAGGAATGAGTGTGACAGTGAATGTGTGCAAGGTCTGTAAAGGTGTGATAGCTTAGTGTGAGGTTGTTTCTGTCATGGTAGTTTGTGTCCTAGGTGTGAGGCCAGAGAAAGATGTGTCAGTTATTGGGATGCAGACATAGTAGGATGGCATATGTTGTGACGTAGTTCCTTGTGTACGACTGTGGTGTCCCATTGTAGGCTGAAGCAATACATGTATGCTCAGTAAGTGGTACTGCTGGTAAATCCAGCTCACATATGAACTGTTGTACTACCTGAAGCTGTAGGCCTAAACAGCACAGTATGGTGTATGTTCACATTCCCTGGTAACACTGTCTTTTGTGTTTCCTGTAGTCTGCACAGATTACATACCTCAGGCATAGGTATCTGTAAGTAGGGGCACACAGTACTGTAAGGTACACAGGTAATGCTCATCTGTGTCGGCATACATTTGTGTGTTGTATGTATGTCTGATGTTTGTGTAAGGATGCATGTACCATGCCCGCAATCACATGTGTGTTACAGGGTATGTGTGTGTACCTAGCAGCATGTATACTCTGTTACAGCAGTATGCCAGCTATATTAACAACCGTGCACATATGTTAGGTAGGGGTATGGCATCAACGACTAGGGTGGTTTACTGGTAATACTGTATATGTACTTTACATTCATTGCATTGGATGACATATTTCTTCATGCATTAGCTTGATATATACCCCCGTGGCGATGTTGTGCATTGTATCCCAAACAGTGTGCCGAGTACTGGTGTATACTGGTTTGTTATATGGTGTGTGGCAGGCACTGTCAGCCAGTTGTGGGCTGAGCACTGATATGTGGTATTGAACGTGTGTACCCTCTGACAAACAAACAGATGCTATATATGGCAGTTAAGTGATATCTGTACTTAATAATGTTAAGTGTGCCACATGACTTGCTCATACATATTGTTTAATTGTCTTTCAGGGCTATGGCTCATCAATGCAATCCGTCCTATATAGCTGCGGAGAAACAGGAAATACATAACAGCCTGGTGCAGCACTATACACTGCTGTTTTCCAGGGCCAGCCAGCACTAGCATGAGCGTACTGCACTGTGGCAAGATCTTGTTCGTCGGGTAAATGACATAGGCATGCATAGCTGGACATATGAGCAGGTACACCATCACTGCAGTGATTTAATTAGACATGTCTGGCAGCATGCGTCTGATATCCAAAGACAGCAGCTTGCCACAGGTGGTGGGGCGGCCATACATCCCCCCCTCACCAGAGTGGAGGAGCTGCTCCTAAGCGTGGTGGCTCCTGGCCTACAGCAGCAACAGCATCACACATGTGTCATCATGGAGGCTGGAGCCACCCAGCATGATGACATGGAGCGTGCAGGTAATATGCCCTAGCTGTAGACTACCGTTACCTGTATTGTTAGAATATACATATGTGAGATGTGTACTGTGTGTTCAACAGTTGTGCTGCCTATTGTGTGCAATACTGATAATTGGAATAGTATCTGTACACCTGTGACTGTTGACTGTTGTTCTACTGTAGTTTAGCACACTCACAGTAGCAATGCCACAGTTGTGGCCACTGACAAACTGTGTCATATTCTTGTAGGTCCCTCTGGTGTGACAGCAGGGTAGACTATACATGCTGGTGAGTGTGTTAACACTTTAATATTGGTAATGACATGTGCATGTCATAGGTGAGGTGTAGGCCATGCACATGTAACATACCTATGCATAATGCATGTTGTGCATGTTTGCTGTGAGACATTAAACATCTCAATAAAGTCAGTAGCTGCCTCAATCACATGCAATGTACAGAGCAGCAGACACATTTGTGGCAACACTGTACTGCACATTGGATATGCATAGTTGCTACAGCTGTACACAACAGAACACGTTTATCATACGCAGGACATGAAAACATGCTACATTTGGCAGTACCACACACCCACTGTAAGGTCACACTTCAGTATCCCACATGTCATGCACATACACATGATGTACCTCAGGGGTAGAGGCCTATCATGGGGCTGTGCAACACTCTTCAACACATAACGCAGTCATGTTAGGCAATGCTCTCTATCAGGCACCTCACACACCCATGTACAAAGTGGCTGTGTAATTGTGAATGTAGCCACGGCACTGCAGTTCAGGTACAGCATGCTAGGCACTGGTCTTGTACACATTAGTAGCTGTGAGTGACCACAAGATGCATGATGATGATGACACAGGGTACTACACCCCATCCAGTTACAGTGACCACAGTACTGCTCATAGCAGTCATTGCTGTACACCTCAATGTTGTGTGTGTGCAAACATATGCACCTATACACAATATGCATAGCATGTTGTGTGTGTGCTTACATATGCCAATATACACAATATGCACAGCAGTCGCCATCCAAACAAAGTGTCACATATATGTCCTGGAATGCTAGTGGGTGTATAGGTCACATGACACACATTGGGTATGTGTGGTGTTTAATATTGCAGTCGTGTAGCATGCCATGCCATGGCTGGCACTGACATATCTGCAATATGTGCCACACTCACCATAACCACTGTACACTGGCCATGTCAAGCATTGGGATTCCTTCATGTCAACATGCACCACACATCCTGTGTGTGTACATAGCATGCATGTGCTACACCTGTGCCCACTATTATCTGCTATGGACACAGACACTGTACTCAGACATGGAAATCTATGTGTCACACAGATAACACATGCAGCCATGGCATGTATACCTGTGAGTGATGGTGCACAGGGCATTGCAGAGCTGATTATACTTGCACAGCAATGTTGTGTCCAGGTACACATTGTGTTCCAGGGTGTAGCCAATCACTGAACAACTACACAGTTGCATCAAAGCCATGTACACTGCCATGAAATAGGGGTGCCTACACCTGCACTGCATGGTCTTGTGCAACACATATTCTGCATGCTGACACGTGTGTGGTGACTGTTTGCCTTGTGATACTGACACCCACCTTCACCCACTATAGAGTATGTGTTGGATTGCTGGTGTGTGTGTGTATGTGCTGTAGTGAGGAGTGTATATGTGTGCATGTGTTCATGTGTTCATGTGTGCATGTGTGCATGTGTGCATGTGTTCATGTGTGCATGTGTGCATGCATCATGTGCAGACTGTAAAGTGTGTTTCCTGTCTTCCTCTCACAGGTGCTGAGTTAGGGGTGGCCGAAAGCAGCAGGGAACCTGAAGCCACTGCCATGAATAGTGGTGATGATGAGACATGTATTCTGGCATAGGAAGGTTTGACAGGGTCTGTCGTTGGTCCGCCATTTGACAGTACACAATGTTCAACCCCATCTATGCGCACACTCATACTGTCAATACATCCCTCATCAACAATGGCCATAGGCAAGGAACAGCATACAGTTGGCATTGACCAGGAGAGTGTGGTACCCATGGCACTTGCATCCCCTCACAGCAGCCATAGCCAGATTTCTGGAATGGTACCACATAGGCGGAGGTTCAGGGGTTCTCGGGGGAGCACCGCTGGTCGTATTGCCCCTGGCAGATGGGCCCTCACAGGTCTTACAACATCCAGTATGTTCCGGGCTGTAATGCAGGCTCAGGCACGTATGGAACGGTACACTAGACAGAGACTTAGGGCGCAGAGGGCCCATTACACTGCTATCAATGACAGCATCTGTGACCTTGCCAGTGCCATCCGGAATTACACCGAGGTCATTGATAGACATTGGGGGGAGACAGTAGATGCCCTCCACAATATGTGTTCCATGAGCCAGGACCGTGAGGGACGGTTGCGACGTCGACGTGGATGCATGCCAGCAACAGCAACAGCTGGCAGTGGTTGCAGACAGCCCACAGTTCACAGCCGCTCCCGTAGTGGCAGTTCCAGCTCCAGCCATGCTGGGGCTGGCCTGTCCATTGACCATCCCAGTAGACCATGTGCACATGGCTCTGGCCAGTCCCAGCAGGGACGTGGGTCCAGTCGTCATACCTCTGCCTCTGATGACAGTACCCAGTCGGGGTTGGTACCAGATACTGTCCGTAGCACCCCTGCCAGGCACAGGTACTGTGTCCATGGCTGGAGATAGTGATCTGTACAGCCTAGCAGGTACAGTCTGTGGCTGTCCCACAAACTACCGTATATGGCAGCCACATGGTGGAGCTGTGTGTATGCAGACACACACACATTAACCAAACAACTAGGGCTCACACATACACACACACATTACATCAACGTTGGCCCATGCTCTACTGTTGTCCCTCACACACACACACACACACACACACACACACACACACACACACACACACACACACACACACACACACACACACACACACACACACACACACACACACACACACACACACACACACACACACACAGACATGTCGATTGGATGAGTCAATGTCAGGCTCTGCCAAACAACAACACACCCTGTGCATATGATGATACCTGTGTCACCTCCTGTCATCTGTAACATTGATGCAGAAACAGGCTAACATGGTGCTGATGCACAGGGTGACATTATAGCAGTGTAGCAATATTAGCAAGTTGTCTACAGAAACGTGTAATGACATCCTTGTAGGTATATCTGAGCAGGCATTATTTACACCACTGTTAGGTCTGAGTATGTATTGTCCACCCATGTGCCACTTGGCTGAAGTGTGTGTAATGTGTTGCCAGCATGTGTTAGTGAATGGACAGTACGTGTGTGATGTGTGCAGTACAGATTAGCAAGTGTACATCTGTGAACATGGTGGGTGCGCACTATCTGCATGTATGTGCATGGTGGACACACGGGACGTGTGGCATACCCTGTTGTACACATTGTTAGCATCTCATAGTAACTTTCAATGGCCAGTATGCATTCTACTACAGTTATGTACTAACATGGGTCCACATGTGTGTATGACATGGGTTGACACTATGCTGTGGGTGATACTGTTAATATCTGTCAATGATTTGTGGTCTGGTAGTATACACAACCTCAACAGCATGACAAATGACACACAGTTGTAGGGAACTAAGTAACAGTTGGATCCTTCCGGTACTATACTCTAACACTAACCAGTGGTATTGACCGCCACCCATTCCTGGGACCACACCTGTTTGACATATAGCCCCATTAGGTACATGCAAACACACTAGGGATGTGTCCATCCACATCTGGAAATGCATGTATTGGCCTACAATGGCATTCCCTGGATGGGACGCATATCCTACACAAGGATATCATACAGACAGATACCTGTTGTCTAAGCGTGACATCTAAAAAATGAATCGTATGGGAAGGTACTTATGAAGGTTTCGATAACTTCTTGAGATATCTGGAGACCACCACGGATTTCTTGAAGTTCACGAAAGAGCATTCATCTAAACAGATTCATTTTTTAGATGTCACGCTTAGATTGACCAATGAAGGTAAAATTATGTCCACCCTTTACAGGAAATCCGTGTGGAAGAATGCAATTTTGGCTTTTGACAGTATGCACCCTAGCTATACCTTTCAGGGCATAGTCAAAAGCCAATTTACTAGAATATCGAGGTTGTGTCCAGATCAATATGATTTGGTAAGGGAAGCAGATAACATGGAGCTTCTCTTCAGAGACAGAGGATATGATCTAGCAATGGTTAGGAAAATAAGGCAGGAAGTTATTGGTGACATTGAAACAACATGTCCGGATGCTCTAACTAGATCAGGCCAGCATACTTATGAGGGGTTCTTTCAACCCCTTACCCATGACCATAAGGTGAACTATATCACTACATACACCAGTGATATCGAGAGCATTAGACAGATAGTAAGGAAGAACTGGAATGTCCTTACTATTAATCAACAGGTTAGGGAGATTGTAGGGGTTAAACCCGGGTTTTGTTACAAGAATAGTGATAATCTTAAAACACTATTGTGTAATGACCAACATGTTACCAATGTGAGACATTCTAACAACTTGATTCTAGGAGAGATTGCAAAGAAAGGTACATACCCTTGTCATCAATGTCCTAGATGTAATAACCTCACCAAGGTACAGATGTACCAACACCCATACATGAACTATATGTTTCAACCAAATCACTATGCTAATTGCAACACAAAGAATGTGATATATTTAGCCACATGCTCCCTTTGCACAGCTTTTTATGTAGGTTTGACTAAGAGAAGGCTAAGGGATCGCATTTATGACCATCTATATGACATCCGTAAGCAGGATGAAACGAATGCGTTAGCCAGACATGTGAAAGCACACCACACACACTCCTTTACTTTTAGAGTATTACAAATATTGTCAGTGAACAAGAGAGGAGGTGATAATGAAAATGCCCTAGCTAAGGCTGAACTATGTTGGATTCTGAAGCTAGCAGCACATTTACCACCAGGGTTGAATAATTTTGTCTCCATCAAACCGGTTCTAGTTGAGAGAAAATAGTAAGAGAAGCATATGGCTTTGCACACAAGATTTGATCAGAAGGATTGCTATCTAGATGCTATTCCGGATGCTTACCATGTTCAAAGAAAGAGTCCCTTGTTATTTTATCAATTTGTTTATTTACAGCTCCACCTTTTTTAAGATTAGGGTGTAGTATTCTTATAATAGTAGCGCAACCTTATTGGCTATACCATGCACAGGGAATTGGTTTGCCTAATAGGTGACACTGTTGTCTTTGGCCACAGTGATGTGTACATTTTCTACATAAAATATTTTTATATATATAATGTTTTGTATATATAAAAATTTTTTTTATATATATAATTTTTTCCTTGTGTTTCCATGTATATATTTTCACCCAAGGATTTGCATGAGTCTACATTGTTTTAATATATTCATAGAATATTTATTTGTTTTGGTTCCAGTATATATTTAGATAGACAGACATGTGTTGTATATTTAGGATTTGTTATCAACTGATTCACCGTATTTTGGACATAGTAGAGATATATACCCCGACATATGCAGAATGGATATTCATGTTGTTTTTCTGCACAGTTTTGATTTTTATGTAATTTTGTGTAATTTTGTGCGTTTCCACTTTTGGCCAATTCCATCATGATTGCATATCAATATGCCAGTGACTGGGTATATTGTTGATATTTTATATCACCCATACAATCATGGTTTTACGTTATAGCTTTCAGTAGATGTGAGTTGGTTAGTTATGTTTTAGTGGTTATCAGTCAAGCATTAGGCTTAAGGGACCTGATAGAGTTAGACGTGCATTTAGACGCTTGAGGATAGGGTCACTGAGTTAGCGACACCTAGTGATGACGTTCTGGATAGTTCTAGGTTTTACGTCTTCACTTGGATAATATCTTGTCTGAAGGATTAGGTATGGAGAACGCTGTTGGTCCACGCCAAATAGGGTTTGTCTCAACATTTGCATTTGTATTTTTTATGAAATAAGTGACGATTGTGTTTATGCTTTCAAACATTAAGGTGTATGATTCGTTTTGTGTTCGTAATATATACGGAACTTTTAATTTTGTTTCTGCTTATACCGAATTAATGAGTATTTTTCTATTTATGTAAGATGGAAAGCTGTTGTTTTAGTTTGGAGTGAGATATGATGCATTACTTATATTTGGATTTGCGTGTAAATAGATTGTAAACTATTGAGATTATAAGATATTGAAGTTGCAGCCAATAATTAATGCATAATAGGTTAATGGATTGATGAGCCCGCCAAAATGTCTTGTATTTAAATGTGAGGCACTTTTTTGTAATTGTATCTGATGAAGCGTAGCTAGCACTACGCGAAAGCGCTCATTCTTCTTTTGCAATAAATGCTTTGGACTTTTTATGGTGATTTATCGATTGGATTTTGTGAACTGTAACTTACATTGATCGTGGTGACTACTCTCACTCTTTTATCTACTTTGGTTTTCTTTTTGGTGAGACGTGTCTTCAGCTGTGAGTTGTGTTCCTTTTACAACTATATTATATATGTGTCTGTTGTCATATAACTGTGTACACAGGGTGGATTGCTGGATAGTGAGAGGTTCCTGGGTTAACACATGCAACTGCCAGATATGTGTGGCCCACTGCTGTACTCAGACATGGCCTAAGTGTGTGAGCATGCCCAGTTCTGGCTTTCCGTGTTTTGTTGCCTGACATTTGTCTCATTTATTCAAGTGTGTGAGCATGCCCAGTGTGACCTTTCAGTATGTTGCTATCTGAGGTCCACTACATTTGTTGATGTGTGTGAACATGACCAATATTAACATTTATACTGTGTGTGTTGGAAGTCGGGTTCTGTTCTTACTGCAGGACTCACCTTTGTGTCATAACTCGACAGGGATTATGCTGTGCCTGCAGGGTTTCCATGAGATACTTTGCATAGACTTATCAACATTCCTTCATAAAGGCTGACCACTGCAATACCGTCATGGTTTAGTGGTTCAGTACTTTACCTATAGTGCATAGTATCCTGGGTTCGAGGCCCCTCACTGCTTTATATTTTCATACTGAGCAGACCAGACTGCTTAAGGGCCAGTTAAGCAAATATGAGCATGTTGGCTTTTGTTCAGCTATGCCCTACTTAGACCAGGCTTGTCTGACATTGCTCAATATTCACCAACATTGCTGGACGTTGCCCAATATTACTCAACATTGACCACAGTTGTGCTAGTTGGTGTGTGCGATTTTGTTTGCATATACTACATGGTGGTAAATGCTGTTTAGCACTGCTTTATATTGCTTAACACATGGCAATCATGCCTCAGGTGGTGCTGCAGGGCTGCCTATGTCGGATGCACATATTACACTCCCTGTACATGTTTGAAAGCAGGTAGTGTCAACTTAGGCATCCCTTTTACTATATGTGCAAGTCAGAGAGAGGTATCATTTCCAGAGTTCCTACTGAGCCAGTGAATGTGCTATGCGTTGCCTCTTTGCCAAGGCCAAAGCATACTGGGCACGGCTCCTTCTGCCTACTGGGGCAGGCAGAGGTTGTTCCTCCTCTGAGTCACACTCTGCCTGTGATGGCCTTGGCAATGGTGGGGGGCTGTTTGGCCCAGTCCTATGCTGGTCCTGCTGCAGCTGTTTTCGCAGGATCATATTATGTAGCATAGCACATACCATGACAATTTGGGTACATGTAATTGGTGAGTACTGCAAGGCTCCACCAGATGTGTCCAGGCACTGGAACCATGACTTGAGCAGCCCAAACACACGCTCGATTATTATTTTTTTTTATTTATCATTTGTTGACCGGGAAAGTCTGACTAGGTTCCACAGAGCCTGTTTTCAGCGGAGGCCCGGGGAGAAATGCTCCAGATGCATGTCTTTGGAATGTGGGAGGAAACCGGAGTACCCAGAGGAAACCCACGCAAACACAGTGAGAACATGCAAATTCCACACAGAAGGCACCCCAGCTGAGAATCGAACCGGAGAACCTCTTGCTGTGAGGCAACAACGTTAACCGCTGCACCACTGTGCTGATTACATTACGTGTTTGTGCATGTGCCTTATTATGGCGTTCCTGTTCAGGTGTGTGTGCGTTTCTGATGTGTGTCATCAGCCACGGCTTCAGTGCATAGCCAGCATCCCCCACTAGGTGACCATGTGGGATGTCCCCATTGGCAAATGTCTGGTACAGCTGAGTC
Source organism: Protopterus annectens (assembly GCF_019279795.1). NCBI lineage: Eukaryota > Metazoa > Chordata > Ceratodontiformes > Protopteridae > Protopterus > Protopterus annectens. The sequence continues at coordinate 1,089,066,404 of NC_056748.1, forward strand.
AGATGCCAGATATGGGAATCATGGTAGCTTCCAGGGCAGCCAGCACACACATTCAGTATTATGCCCTGGGCATCACACATGACCTGGCAGTTGATGGAGGGGAAGCCCTTGCGGTTGAAGTATACCCTACCCCGCTCGCCGGCTGGTGCTTTGATGCGTATATGCGTGCAGTCTATTGCACCCACTACCTCAGGGTATTCCGCTATTTGCTGGAAGAGACACATATTGCTGGCCAATACCTCACGGGAATTGGGGAAATATACATGATCACCGACATGTGCTGACATGGCATCCAGGAACTGGTGCAGTATCCTGGATGCTAATGCCTGTGATATCCTCATCATATCACCGGTTGGTCTCTCAAAGGTACCTGTTGCTAATATTCTTAGGCCAACACATACCTTGGTTTCCAATGGGATGGGTTCCCCTCTGTTGGTTCTGTGTGTGAGACGTGGCCTGCACAGCTCAACAATTTGCTGCAGGAGATCTCTGTCCACTCTATAGTGCTCCACTATCTCCAGCTCATGTAGCCCCTGGTAGGTTTCCCTGGGCCTATACACTCTTCTCCGTCTCCTCACTGTGGGATGTCCAGCAGCATTTCCATTGTCACCACCCTCAGCATCTTGCATATGTCGCCTTATAACACCAATGGCAGCTCCTAACATTTCTTTGTCTCAGTAAAGCTTTTTCCGTTTCCACTTCTATTAGCTTACTGCAGTGTCTGTTGTGAGAAACATAATGGACTGTTGTTTGCAGAGTTTTAAGTGCTAGGCTGGGCTGAGCTAGTGTACTGCCTGTGTAATTGCCTGATTCTGATTGTTTTCACCTGCTAGCTCTGCTAGTACTCCCTGGTAGCTTCCTACTATTTGTTGTGCTTCCTTTTTCCTTTCTGTTTCCTCGGGGGGGGGGGCAGCACCGCGCACACAAGCGCAAACACGCTCACAGCAGCTCACATGCACGCACACATGCTTACACGGACGAAAACTTGCTTATTCGGGTTAAAATGCATGCACACCACTGCAAACGCACTTACAACTCTTTAAACATCCTTATACATGCTTACTCACGCCTACACACGCACACACACGGTTTCACACGTGCACACTGTCTTACTCGGGTTTACTGGCATGCACACGTGCTTATGCACACTCAGCAAGAAATTTTGGTGTTATCCATGGCATACACCTTCCATTTCTTGCCTTTACCTAGCCTACCTGTTGACACACCTCTTTCCATGATGTGTAAATGAGAGCTGACACATGCCACTCTGCTCCAATGAGCTTCACTTCTTTCATACATACCCCAATCGTGATGTCACCTATCTTCTACTCTGTTACTCCCCTTATCCTACTCCTACACTCCACTGACTGTGCTCATTTGCTATGTAAACTTGCGATTCACTATCCTAACCCTCCTTTGCATAGGATTGCCTACTAATGCTTGGTTACATCTCTTAGACTGAGCTTCCCCCCTTAGCAACCTCTACTCAGTGGCCATGTTGTCTTCAGCCTGCCATTCCCTTGCATTGTACATTAACAATTTAAATAAGATCCACATTTGTGGGTTTTAATTTTTAGTTGTCTGTTTTTTTAGAGTGCAGCCCGTTTGCGCGATGCTGTGCTATGCTTAAACATCGTAAATCGGAGAAAAAATATATATTTTTTTCATATTGCATCAGGAAACATTACCAATGGCCGTATACTTGGCCATTGGCATGCTTCCTGCACTGGATGCAACCTTTATTTAGAGCTGTCACGGCTCCATTTTGCTATTTGCAGAACGGTACTCAGTTGTCAACTGAATACATTTCTGCAAATAACACTGCTCTTACTCGGACAGGTTCGGGTTTCCTGAATCACAAATCTACCTCATTTGCATGCCTTTCACCTGTAATTGAGGTAATTTGCATATCCCAGCCCTGTCCGTGTAAGAGACGTTTTAGGAGCTCTCTTGCATGCCCCTGCAGGCTGTTCCTGGATCGCTCGTCGGACATGATGGCTGCATGGAGTTTTACTCCTACTCTTAGACTCCATGCAAGCCATTGTGAATCCGGCCCAGAGTGAATAAAAATAGTTTTTTTTTAGTTCTAAGGTAGAGTTTTCCTTTAAGAACAGAAGTAAGGAGACTGCAAGGTTGGGAATTTTTTCACACTTAGCTCTGTCATAGAATGGCCTGGAATTTGCAAAAAAGAAAAAAAACAAAAGCGTATGGTTTAAAAAAAGCAGCCGCTTTCGTAAATCAGCCATCAGTAATAAAAACAATTCTAATCTACCTGAAATCAAGCAACTCTTACAACTAGCATGGGAAAGTATTGTTCTAAAATGCAGCTATTTGCCATAACTTTAGCAGTTGATATAATTCAGTGCAAAATGACTCATTTACTCAATAGCTTTGACTGTGTTTTTATTATAGATGACATTTTAGAATTAATTCTGAATAAAGAAATGCATGATTTGAGGTCAGAGTCTGTGTTCTAAATTATCAAAAACTTGAATTTAAAGCTGAAGTAAAACAAATGCCGTTTTGGAAAAGCTGGGCTTCAGTAGTTTGGTCACAGTATGAGTGCTGCAGGAATTAGAATAAATGAAAATAGGCTCAGAGCAATAGCTGAGTTCTGAAAGCCATGCTGTGTGACTGAGTTATCTTATGTGACTGAGTTAAGAGAAACCCTAGGCATGATTAACTTTTTGGGCAAGATTTTGCAGATGTCCCAACTGTTTTACATCCATTGCCCAACTTCTTAAAGAAGGATGTACTCTAGTCATGGAGAAATGCTCCAGCCCAAATTCAGAAGAGTAAACAACATGCTAGCAACAGTTCCAGCTCTAGCGTACTAGTAATTGTGATGTTTGCAGCTGCAGGCTAGATACAACATTACTGTATGAACAATGTATGAACAAGTGTGACACATTGATGCTTATTGCACTGTAATGCTAACTGATCGTGAACCAAGATATTCACAGACTGAGAAAGAATGCCCTGCAGTGAATGGGTACGTGAGAAATTCTTCAGATTCCTATTAAGTCTTAAGAGTTTACAAGTACAGACTCTCCACAAGCCACTGGTTCCACAAATCATTTCCTATAATTCAAAGTGCCACACTGGTATGAAAGACACTTGATTTCACTGAGAAAGTTCAATGCCAGAGCAATCCATCTGCCTTGAAAACAGTTATTTGTTGAAAAATGCTACCTAGACACCCAGTATGACACCAGCCGCTACCCTGTACTGAAAAAGATGTTGCCAGCTATGTGCAGGGTATTTATAATATCTACTAAACCACTGACTACAAAGAGACTAGCAAGCCTAAAGAAAGCTATCTGAAATAACTGAGAGTTAAAAGCTGCTCTCCACCATGTTTGAAATGGATGAACTAATCACTGGACACAAAACAACAATCTCAGGCAGTCAGAATACAACTATCTGAACAAGATGGCTTATTGTATCAAGACCGAATCATTGTACCCTCATTACAGTGCTACGTAAAATACTCAACCATCATCATGATCTCACAAAATGTCAAGCAAGAGACAAAAAGTCTGTATGGTGGCCAAATATCAACCAAGACACTGAAAATCTTGTTTCAAGGTGTTAGTTATATAACCGTCACAGAAGCTAGAGCCATTACTGTCAAGATCCTTACTACAAGGTCACTGTTAACGGATAGCTGCTGTCTGTGTGAGTTTGGAGGCAAAAACTGTTTCACAGTTGTGGACTATTACTTTTGTGACACAGAAATAAAATATGCACCAATCACAACTACCCGACAAATATCAGCTAGGTTCAAAATTATGTTCTTGTGAAATGGAAAACCTATTTTAGTGGTTATAGAGAATGGTACACAGTTTGAGTTGATGATTTCCAGCAATTTGTAAACAACTATGATTTTTGTCATACTATACCAACTCAACAATCAAATTATGAATCAAAGAGAGCACTTCAAACAGCCAAAAAGATATTGAGACAATCAAATCTTCACAGAGCCCTCATGTTCATATATAGCTCCTCTACAAGACCTTCACAGCTAATGCTTGAAAGGCAAATAAGAAGTGACAAGCCAAAAAGACAAAACCTGAGCCAAAAATTGCATTGAACAATTCAGTACACCAAAATGACCAATGAGGTAAAGTTTTGTTTTATGACAAACTCTATTCTGCACATCTGTTATCCATCCTCCATCCAGGACAATTTGTGCTGCTGCATTTACAGTATAGAAAAAAATGGGACACAACAGGTGTTGCAGTGAAAAAAAATAGAGAACTGAAGTCCTACATGGTGTAGATAGAAGGTGATATTTTAGTTAGATAACATTGGAGGTATATCTGAGTGGATCCTGACAAGCCTCAACCTAAAAACAGAGTTCCGCAGAACAGAGTGGATGAGTCTGAGAAGACAATAACACTAAGGTCCATGACAAATAAGAATGTTCCAGTGCCATCAAAAGTACAGCTTGAACTGAATTTTCATGATAAGGGTGGAACTCTGAAACTAAGTGTAATGACAAACTGTGTGCTGTTCGACCAAAGGAAATGCATGTGACTGTTCCTGCTTATGTTAACACTGTTTTGCCTAGGGCTCTAAAAATTACAGTGTGCGTTATAATACTGTACCTCATTATAAGTGTGAGTTATAATACTGTACCGCATTATAAGTGTGAGTTATAATACTGTACCTCATTATAAGTGTGAGTTATACTGTACCTCATTATAAGTGTGAGTTATAATACTGTACCTCGTTATAAGTGTGAGTTATAATACTGTACCTTGTTACAAGTGTGAGTTATAATACTGTACCTCATTATAAGCGTGAGTTATAATACTGTACCTTGTTATAAGTGTGAGTTATAATACTGTAACTCATTATAAGTGTGAGTTATAATACTGTACCTCGTTATAAGTGTGAGTTATAATACTGTACATCATAAGTGTGAGTTATAATACTGTACCTAGTTATAAGTGTGAGTTATAATACTGTACCTCATTATGTGTGAGTTATAATACTGTACCTCGTTATAAGTGTGCGTTATAATACTGTACCTCATTATAAGTGTGAGTTATAATACTGTACCTCGTTATAAGTGTGAGTTATAATACTGTACCTCATAAGTGTGAGTTATAATACTGTACCTCATTATAAGTGTAAGTTATAATACTGTACCTCATTATAACTGTGAGGTATAATACTGTACCTCATTATAAGTGTGAGTTATAATACTGTACCTCATTATAAGTGTGAGTTATAATACTGTACCTCATTATAAGTGTGAGTTATATTACTGTACCTCGTTATAAGTGTGAGTTATAATACTGTACCTCATTATAAGTGTGAGTTATAATACTGTACCTCTTTATAAGTGTAATTTATAATACTGTACCTCATTATAAGTGTGAGTTATAATACTGTACCTCATTATAAGTGTGAGTTATAATACTGTACCTCATAAGTGTGAGTTATAATACTGTACCTAGTTATAAGTGTGAGTTATACTGTACCTCATTATAAGTGTGAGTTATAATACTGTACCTCATTATAAGTGTGAGTTATAATACTGTACCTAGTTATAAATGTGAGTATAATACTGTACCTCATTACAAGTGTGAGTTATAATACTGTACCTCATTATAAGTGTGAGTTATAATACTGTACCACGTTATAAGTGTGAGTTATAATACTGTACCTCATAAGTGTAAGTTATAATATTGTACCTCATAAGTGTGAGTTATAATACTATACCTCATGATAAGTGTGAGTTATAATACTGTACCTCATTATAAGTGCGAGTTATAATACTGTACCTCGTTATAAGTGTGAGTTATAATACTGAACCTCATTATAAGTGTGACTTATAATACTGTACCTCATTATACGTGTGAGTTATAATACTGTGCCTCATTATAAGTGTGAGTTATAATACTGTACCTCATTATAAGTGTGAGTTATAATACTGTACCTCATTATAAGTGTGAGTTATAATACTGTACCTCGTTATAAGTGTGAGTTATAATACTGTATCTCATTATAAGTGTGAGTTATAATACTTTACCTCATTATAAGTGTGTGTTATAATACTGTACCTCATTATAAGTGTGAGTTATAATACTGTACCTCGTTATAAGTGTGAGTTATAATACTGTACCTTGTTACAAGTGTGAGTTATAATACTGTACCTCATTATAAGCGTGAGTTATAATACTGTACCTTGTTATAAGTGTGAGTTATAATACTGTACCTCATTATAAGTGTGAGTTATAATACTGTACCTCGTTATAAGTGTGAGTTATAATACTGTACCTCATAAGTGTGAGTTATAATACTGTACCTAGTTATAAGTGTGAGTTATAATACTGTACCTCATTATGTGTGAGTTATAATACTGTACCTCATTATAAGTGTGTGTTATAATACTGTACCTCATTATAAGTGTGAGTTATAATACTGTACCTCGTTATAAGTGTGAGGTATACCGTACCTCATTATAAGTGTGAGTTATAATACTGTACCTCGTTATAAGTGTGAGTTATAATACTGTACCTCATTATAAGTGTGAGTTATAATACTGTACCTCGTTATAAGTGTGAGTCATAATACTGTACCTCATTATAAGTGTGAGTTATAATACTGTACCTCGTTATAAGTGTGAGTTATAATACTGTACCTCATAAGTGTGAGTTATAATACTGTACCTCATTATAAGTGTAAGTTATAATACTGTACCTCATTATAAGTGTGAGGTATAATACTGTACCTCATTATAAGTGTGAGTTATAATACTGTACCTCGTTATAAGTGTGAGTTATAATACTATACCTCATTATAAGTGTGAGTTATATTACTGTACCTCGTTATAAGTGTGAGTTATAATACTGTACCTCATTATAAGTGTGAGTTATAATACTGTAACTCATTATAAGTGTGATTTATAATACTGTACCTCATTATAAGTATGAGTTATAATACTGTACCTCATTATAAGTGTGAGTTATAATACTGTACCTCATAAGTGTGAGTTATAATACTGTACCTAGTTATAAGTGTGAGTTATACTGTACCTCATTATAAGTGTGAGTTATAATACTGTACCTCATTATAAGTGTGAGTTATAATACTGTAACTCATTATAAGTGTGATTTATAATACTGTACCTCATTATAAGTATGAGTTATAATACTGTACCTCATTATAAGTGTGAGTTATAATACTGTACCTCATAAGTGTGAGTTATAATACTGTACCTAGTTATAAGTGTGAGTTATACTGTACCTCATTATAAGTGTGAGTTATAATACTGTACCTCATTATAAGTGTGAGTTATAATACTGTACCTAGTTATAAATGTGAGTATAATACTGTACCTCATTATAAGTGTGAGTTATAATACTGTACCTCATTATAAGTGTGAGTTAAAATACTGTACCACGTTATAAGTGTGAGTTATAATACTGTACCTCATAAGTGTAAGTTATAATATTGTACCTCATAAGTGTGAGTGATAATACTGTACCTAGTTATGTGTGAGTTATAATACTATACATCATTATAAGTGTGAGTTATAATACTGTACCTCATTATAAGTGCGAGTTATAATACTGTACCTCATTATAAGTGTGAGTTATAATACTGTACCTCATTATAAGTGTGAGTTATAATACTGTACCTCATTATAAATGTGAGTTATAATACTGTACCTCATTATAAGTGTGAGTTATAATACTTTACCTCGTTATAAGTGTGCGTTATAATACTGTACCTCATTATAAGTGTGAGTTATAATACTGTACCTAGTTATAAATGTGAGTTATAATACTGTACCTCATTATAAGTGCAAGTTATAATACTGTACCTCGTTATAAGTGTGAGTTATAATACTGAACCTCATTGTAAGTGTGACTTGTAATACTGTACCTCGTTATACGTGTGAGTTATAATACTGTGCCTCGTTATAAGTGTGAGTTATAATACTGTACCTCATAAGTGTGAATTATAACACTGTACCTCATTATAAGTGTAAGTTATAATACTGTACTCATTATAAGTGTGAGTTATAATACTGTACCTCACTATAAGTGTGAGTTATAATACTGTACCTCGTTATAAGTGTGAGTTATAATACTGTACCTCATTATAAGTGTGAGTTATAATACTGCACCTCCTTATAAGTGTGAGTTATAATACTGTACCTCATTATAAGTGTGAGTTATAATACTGTGCCTCGTTATAAGTGTGAGTTATAGTACTGTACCTCATTATAATTGTGAGTTATAATACTGTACCTCGTTATCAGTGTGAGTTATAATACTGTACCTCATAAGTGTGAGTTATAATACTGTACCTAGTTATAAGTGTGAGTTATACTGTACCTCATTATAAGTGTGAGTTATAATACTGTACCTCGTTATAAGTGTTTGTTATAATACTGTACCTCATTATAAGTGTGAGTTATAATACTGTACCTCATTATAAGTGTGAGTTATAATACTGTACCTCGTTATAAGTGTGAGTTATAATACTGCACCTCGTTACAAGTGTGAGTTGTAATACTGTACCTCATTATAAGTGTGAGTTATAATACTGTACCTCGTTATAAGTGTGAATTATAATACTGTACCTCATTATAAGTGTGAATTATAATACTGTACCTCATTATAAGTGTGAGTTATAATACTGTACCTCGTTATAAGTGTGAGTTATAATACTGTACTTCATAAGTGTGAGTTATAATACTGTACCTAGTTATAAGTGTGAGTTATACTGTACCTCATTATAAGTGTCAGTTATAATACTGTACCTTGTTGTAAGTGTGAGTTATAATACTGTACCTCATTATAAGTGTGAGTTATAATACTGTACCTCATTATAAGTGTGAGTTATAATACTGTACCTCATAAGTGTGAGTTATAATACTGTACCTAGTTATAAGTGTGAGTTATAATACTGTACGTACTGAGACGTAGCTCCCTGGACTACATGAAAAGAGACATGGAGGAGCTCTCTGACCATGTAGCCCAGGCTGGTATGACTCTGACTCTGAGTAGCATCCTGCCCTCACCCAAAATGATGCCAGCATACGAAGAAAAAATGATCAGTTTCAACAATTGGTTAAACTACTGGTGTCATTCAAAGGGGATCCAGTACTTGTCAGCCTGGGCCGACATGCTTGACAAGCCACTTTGCTTCGCCAGAGACGGCTTGCACCTGTCGCCCCTGGGCTTTCGAATTCTGGCCAAGAGTCTTGCCACCCCATACTGCCTTTTTTAGGCAAGGCTCAAAAGACAAACCTGCCTCCATAAACAACAATAATAAACAAAAACTGAGGGTAATGCTGCTCAACGCCAGAAGTCTAAACCTCAAAATGCACGCACTCAAGGCTCTCCTTAGTATGGAAGAAATCGATGTATGTGCAGTCACAGAAACCTGGTTCAAGGCTCCAGAGAGCACCCCAGCACTACCAGGCTATAACTCCTACCATACCTTTAGTTCCCAAAACCAGGACCGGAACACAAAAGGAGGGGGTGTGTCCATATTCATCAAGAACACCCACACCTCCAGGTTAGTAACACAGCACGAGGAATCTGAGACCATCCAAGTGCAATTGACAGCGGGTAAATTGACTGTTCAATTTATAGCTTGCTACAGATCTCCCACCTTGTCTCAGGACGCTCACGCAGCATTCCTGAGAACATTAGAAAGTATGAAGATTCTACTCAACACCATGTTACTGGGTGACTTCAACTATCCAAACATTGACTGGGAAAACTACTCAAGCTCAAACGCCCTAGCCCAATGCTTCCTTGAGTTTATACTCAAACGCCCTTGAACAGCTGGTCACCACTCCCACAAGAGGTGACAACATACTTGACCTGGTCATCACCAACATGGGGAACCTATGTTCCACACCTGAGGTAAACTCGTCATTGGTAAGATCACATCACAAACTAATCACACTGGACATCCACATCCCGACCCCTCCCCCCCAGTCAAGGAAATCAAGGTAAATAACTTCTCTAAAGCCAACTTCACACTCCTCAAGACAGAGGTGGGAAGTTTCAAAGCTCCCAATCAAATGGAAAATGATGACTCATCGGCAGAATCCTTTACAAGTGCATTCTATGAACACCTTCAAGAATGCATGGACCGAGCCATCCCAAGTAAAACCAAGATCAACTCCTCAAAAAAAAGGAAGCCAGTCTGGTGGACCCCGGCCATAAATAAACTTTACAACAGAAGGAGGAAACTCCTGCAAGATAGAACAAAATCCCAAAATAAGAAGGCATCTCTGATTAACATCAGTAAAAAACTGCGCTCCCTCATTAAATCATCCAAGGCCAACTTCGAAAGAAAAATAGCCAATGACTCTAAGGATAACCACAAGGCCTTCTTTAACTATGTCAAGAGTCTAGGGGCAAACTCTCAGATATGCTCTGAGCTAGTGCATAATGGCCATAAATACACTGAACCAACCGACATTGCCAACATCCTGGCTGACAAGTTCAGTGCAAACTTCACCCCCCCTCTCCACCAAAGGGGCTAGCACCCATCCCAGAAGAATGTGGCACTCCAGATATCTCAGACACACAAGTAAAGACAGCCCTTGCAAAGGCCAAAAACACAGCATCAATGGGACCAGATGCTATCCCAGGTTGAGTCTTACACGAGCTTCAAAATGAACTAACCCCCAATCTCAAATCACTATTCAAACTCAGCCTCTCTACAGGCTTTGTACCCAAAGAATGGCGTACAGCAACAGTCGTACCACTCCACAAAGGTGGTGCCACAACTGACCCTGGGAACTATCATCCTATAAGCTTGACTAGCTTGGTCTGCAAAGCCATGAAATGCATTATCATGGAGTTCATTAACAGGGACATTGGGAACCTCCAGACACTGGACCCCACCCAGTTCGGCTTTGTTAACAGCAGATCTTGCCTCCTGAACTTGGTCGACTTCTTCGAAACAGTCACCAAGGCCATAGATGAAGGGAAGGTGGTCCACACAGCATATCTGGACCTCGCTAAGGTGTTCGACACCATCCCACACTCAGGAATCATAGACAAACTCACCAGCTTAAATATTAACCCCTATGTCACAAGATGGGTTGCCAATTGGCTCTCAGACAAAACCCACACAGTAAGAGTGGCAGGCGCCATGTTTGACTCTAAACCAGTCACAAGCGGAGTCCCACAGGGCTCAGTCCTGGGACCCCTCCTGTTCGGTATATATTTCTCCGAAGTACAGGCAAAGGCGGAGGGACTGTGGCTAACCAAGTTCGCAGATGACTGAAAATTGGGTGCAATAACTGACTCTCCAGCTGACACAGACATCCTGCAAAAGGGTCACACAGAGACAAACACCTGGTGTCAAAGTCACGGCCTCAAGCTAAATGCCAAAAAATGCATAGTAATCCCATTTGGGAAAAACAAAGTACCAACAAACTACCACATAGATGGGAATCCACTAAGTACGGAAGAAGTAATTAGGTACCTGGGTACCCAAGTAGATAGCATGCTCTCCTTTGATAACCACATAGCCAAAATGGTCAGGAAATCATTCTATGTGGCACACCTGATCACAGAGGGTTTCTCATCCAGATCCAAGGAGGTGATTGTGCCCCTTTACTCCTCACTCATTAGGCCCATAATAGAGTACAATGCCCCATTTGGGATGTACCTCACTGGACACCAGCAACAACTAGAAAGACCACAGAAGTACCTCACTAAGAGGATTAAGGGCCTTAAACAATTACCCTATGAAGCATGACTAAAAAAGCTCCAGCTCTTCTCAGTCACTTACTGTCTTCTCAGAGGTGACCTATGTCTGACCTATTAGGGCCTTGTCAAACCCTGAACTAATGGACATGCTTCACCTCAAAAAAATGAGATCCCTCAGAATCACTTGTTCTAGCGACTTGAACCTATGTACAACAATAAACAGGACATGCTGGAGGGATAGATTCCTGTCCCAGCGACTCCCCTCACTCTGGAATAGAATCCCAATCCATATTCGACAGAGCTCCTCTCTGACCCTTTTCAAGAGAAATCTTGATGAGTGGATGGGTAATCGTAAGTTCTACCCTGGGATCACTTCAGGAGCCCCGTTGTCAGAGGCCCAGGTTACTAATCTAATGGCGAGACGAAAGCCATCACTCTGTGGCTAGGCTTATAAATGCGCATGGTCAGATAGCCTAGCACTTACCTATGAACCTATGAATCTATGAACCTCATTGTAAGTGAGAGTTATAATACTGTACCTCATTATAAGTGTGAGTTATAATACTGTACCTTGTTATAAGTGTGAGTTATAATACTGTACCTCATTATAAGTGTGAGTTATAATACTGTACCTCATTATAAGTGTGAGTTATAATACTGTACCTCGTTATATGTGTGTTATAATACTGTACCTTGTTATAAGTGTGAGTTATAATACTGTACCTCATTATAAGTGTGAGTTATACTGTACCTCATTATAAGTGTGAGCTATAATACTGTACCTCGTTATATGTGTGAGTTATAATACTGTACCTCATTATAAGTGTGAGTTATAATACTGTACCTCGTTACAAGTGTGAGTTATAATACTGTACCTCATAAGTGTGAGTTATAATACTGTACCTCATTATAAGTGTAATTTACAATACTGTACCTCGTTATAAGTGTGAGTTATAATACTGTACCTCATTATAAATGTGAGTTATAATACTGTACCTCGTTATAAGTGTGAGTTATAATACTGTACCTCATTATTAGTGTGAGTTATAATACTGTACCTCATTATAAGTGTGAGTTATAATACTGTACCTAGTTATAAGTGTGAGTTATAATACTGTACCTCATTATAAGTGTGAGTTATAATACTGTACCTCGTTATAAGTGGGCGTTATAATACTGTACCTCATTATAAGTGTGAGTTGTAATACTGTACCTCGTTATAAGTGTAAGTTATAATACTGTACCTCATTATAAATGTGAGTTATAATACTGTACCTCATAAGTGTGAGTTATAATACTGTACCTCATTATAAGTGTGAGTTATAATACTGTACCTCATTATAAGTGTGAGTTATAATATTGTACCTCGGAAGTGTACGTTATAATACTGTACCTCATAAGTGTGAGTTATAATAGTGTACCTAGTTATAAGTGTGAGTTATAATACTATACCTCATTATAAGTGTGAGTTATAATACTGTACCTCATTATAAGTGCGAGTTATAATACTGTACCTCGTTATAAGTGTGAGTTATAATACTGAACCTCATTATAAGTGTGACATAATACTGTACCTCGTTATACGTGTGAGTTATAATACTGTGCCTCGTTATAAGTGTGAGTTATAATACTGTACCTCATAAGTGTGAGTTATAATACTGTACCTCATTATAAGTGTAAGTTATAATACTGTACTCATTATAAGTGTGAGTTATAATACTGTTCCTCATTATAAGTGTGAGTTACAATACTGTACCTCGTTATAAGTGTGAGTTATAATACTGTACCTCATTATAAGTGTGAGTTATAATACTGTACCTCATAAGTGTGAGTTATAATACTGTGCCTCGTTATAAGTGTGAGTTATAGTACTGTACCTCATTATAAGTGTGAGTTATAATACTGTACCTCGTTATAAGTGTGAGTTATAATACTGTACCTCATAAGTGTGAGTTATAATACTGTACCTAGTTATAAGTTTGAGTTATACTGTACCTCTTTATAAGTGTGAGTTATAATACTGCACCTCGTTATAAGTGTTTGTTATGATACTGTACCTCATTATAAGTGTGAGTTATAATACTGTACCTCGTTATACGTGTGAGTTATAATACTGTACCTCATTACAAGTGTGAGTTATAATACTGTACCTCATTATAAGCGTGAGTTATAATACTGTACCTCATTATACGTGTGAGGTATAATACTGTACCTCATTATAAGTGTGAGTTATAATACTGTACCTCATTATAAGTGTGAGTTATAATACTGTACCTCATAAGTGTGAGTTATAATACTGTACCTAGTTATAAGTGTGAGTTATACTGTACCTCATTATAAGTGTGAGTTATAATACTGTACCTTGTTATAAGTGTGAGCTATAATACTGTACCTCATTATAAGTGTGAGTTATAATACTGTACCTCATAAGTGTGAGTCATAATACTGTACCTAGTTATAAGTGTGAGTTATAATACTGTACGTACTGAGACGTAGCTCCCTGGACTACATGAAAAGAGACATGGAGGAGCTCTCTGACCATGTAGCCAGGGCTGGTATGACTCTGACTCTGAGTAGCATCCTGCCCTCACCCAAAATGATGCCAGCATACGAAGAAAAAATTATCAGTTTCAACAATTGGTTAAACTACTGGTGTCATTCAAAGGGGTTCCAGTACTTGTCAGCCTGGGCCGACATGCTTGACAAGCCACGTTGCTTCGCCAGAGACGGCTTGCACCTGTTGCCCCTGGGCTTTCGAATTCTGGCCAAGAGTCTTGCCGCCCCAATACTGCCTTTTTTAGGCAAGGCTCAAAAGACAATCCTGCCTCCATAAACAACAATAATAAACAAAAACTGAGGGTAATGCTGCTCAACGCCAGAAGTCTAAACCTCAAAATGCATGCACTCAAGGCTCTCCTTAGTATGGAAGAAATCGACGTATGTGCAGTCACAGAAACCTGGTTCAAGGCTCCAGAGAGCACCCCAGCACTACCAGGCTATAACTCCTACCATATCTTTAGGTCCCAAAACCAGGACCAGAACACAAAAGGAGGGGGTGTGTCCATATTCATCAAGAACACCTACACCTCCAGGTTAGTAGCACAGCACGCGGAATCTGAGACCATACAAGTACAATTGACAGCGGGTAAATTGACTGTTCAATTTATAGCTTGCTACAGATCTCCCACCTTGTCGCAGGACGCTCACGCAGCATTCCTGAGAACATTAGAAAGTATGAAGATTCTACTCAACACCATGCTACTGGGTGACTTCAACTATGCAAACATTGACTGGGAAAACTACTCAAGCTCAAACGCCCTAGCCCAATGCTTCCTTGAGTTTATAAACTCAAACGCCCTTGAACAGCTGGTCACCACTCCCACAAGAGGTGACAATATACTGGACCTGGTCATCACCAACATGGGGAACCTATGTTCCACACCTGAGGTAAACTCGTCATTGGTAAGATCAGATCACAAACTAATCACACTGGACATCCACATCCCGACCCCTCCCTCCCAGTCAAGGAAATCAAGGTAAAAAACTTCTCTAAAGCCAACTTCACACTCCTCAAGACCAAGGTGGGAAGTTTCAAAGCTCCCAATCAAATGGAAAATGATGACTCATCGGCAGAATCCTTTACAAGTGCATTCTATGAACACCTTCAAGAATGCATGGACCGAGCCATCCCAAGTAAAACCAAGATCAACTCCTCAAAAAAGAGGAAGCCAGTCTGGTGGACCCCGGCCATAAATAAACTTTACAACAGAAGGAGGAAACTCCTGCAAGATCGAACAAAATCCCAAAATAAGAAGGCATCGCTGATTAACATCAGTAAAAAACTGCGCTCCCTCATTAAATCATCTAAGGCCAACTTCGAAAGAAAAATAGCCAATGACTCTAAGGATAATCACAAGGCCTTCTTTAACTATGTCAAGAGTCTAGGGGCAAACTCTCAGATATGCTCTGAGCTAGTGCATAATGGCCATAAATACACTGAACCAACCGACATTGCCAACATCCTGGCTGACAAGTTCAGTGGAAACTTCACCCCTCCCTCTCCACCATAGGGGCTATCACCCATCCCAGAAGAATGTGGCGCTCCAGATATCTCAGACACACAAGTAAAGACAGCCTTTGCAAAGGCCAAAAACACAGCATCAATGGGACCAGATGCTATCCCAGATTGTGTCTTACACGAGCTTCAAAATGAACTAACACCCAATCTCAAATCACTATTCAAACTCAGCCTCTCTACAGGCTATGTACCCAAAGAATGGCGTACAGCAACAGTCGTCCCACTCCACAAAGGTGGTGCCACAACTGACCCTGGGAACTATCATCCTATAAGCTTGACTAGCTTGGTCTGCAAAGCCATGGAATGCATTATCATGGAGCTCATTAACAGGGACATTGGGAACCTCCAGACACTGGACCCCACCCAGTTCTGCTTTCTTAACAGCAGATCTTGCCTCCTGAACTTGGTCGACTTCTTCGAAACAGTCACCAAGGCCATAGATGAAGGGAAGGTGGTCCACACAGCATATCTGGACCTCGCTAAGGTGTTCAACACCATCCCACACTCAGGAATCATAGACAAACTCACCAGCTTAAATATTAACCCCTATGTCACAAGATGGGTTGCCAATTGGCTCTCAGACAGAACCCACACAGTAAGAGTGGCAGGCGTCATGTTTGACTCTAAACCAGTCACAAGCGGAGTCCCACAGGGCTCAGTCCTGGGACCCCTCCTGTTCGGTATATATTTCTCCGAAGTACAGGCAAAGGCAGAGGGACTGTGGCTAACCAAGTTCGTAGATGACTGAAAATTGGGTGCAATAACTGACTCTCCAGCTGACACAGACATCCTGCAAAAGGGTCACACAGAGACAAACACCTGGTGTCAAAGTCACGGCCTCAAGCTAAATGCCAAAAAATGCATAGTAATCCCATTTGGAAAAAACAAAGTAGCTACAAACTACCACATAGATGGGAATCCACTAAGTACGGAAGAAGTAATTAGGGACCTGGGTACCCAAGTAGATAGCATGCTCTAATTTGATAACCACATAGCCAAAATGGTCAGGAAATCCTTCTATGTGGCACACCTGATCACAGAGGGTTTCTCATCCAGATCCAAGGAGGTGATTGTGCCCATTTACTCCTCACTCATTAGGCCCATAATAGAGTACAATGCCCCATTTGGGATGTACCTCACTAGACACCAGCAACAACTAGAAAGACCACAGAAGCACCTCACTAAGAGGATTAAGGGCCTTAAACAATTACCCTATGAAGCACGACTAAAAAAGCTCCAGCTCTTCTCAGTCACTTACTGTCTTCTCAGAGGTGACCTATGTCTGACCTATTAGGGCCTTGTCAAACCCTGAACTAATGGACATGCTTCACCTCAAAAAAACGAGATCCCTCAGAATCACTTGTTCTAGCGACTTGAACCTATGTACAACAATAAACAGGACATGCTGGAAGGATAGATTCCTGTCCCAGCGACTCCCCTCACTCTGGAATAGAATCCCAATCCATATTCGACAGAGCTCCTCTCTGACCCTTTTCAAGAGAAATCTTGATGAGTGGATGGGTAATCATAAGTTCTACCCTGGGATCACTTCAGGAGCCCTGTTGTCAGAGGCCCAGGTTACTAATCTAATGGGGAGATGAAAGCCATCACTCTGTGGCTAGGCTTATAAATGCCCATGGTCAGATAGCCTAGTACTTACCTATGAACCTATGAATCTATGAACCTCATTATAAGTGTGAGTTATAATACTGTACCTCATTATAAGTGTGAGTTATAATACTGTACCTCGTTATAAGTGTGTTATAATACTGTACCTTGTTATGTGTGAGTTATAATACTGTACCTCATTATAAGTGTGAGTTATAATACTGTACCTCATTATAAGTGTGAGTTATACTGTACCTCATTATAAGTGTGAGCTATAATACTGTACCTCGTTATAAGTGTGAGTTATAATACTGTACCTCATTATAAGTGTGAGTTATAATACTGTACCTCGTTACAAGTGTGAGTTATAATACTGTACCTCATAAGTGTGAGTTATAATACTGTACCTCATTATAAGTGTAATTTATAATACTGTACCTCGTTATAAGTGTGAGTTATAATACTGTACCTCATTATAAATGTGAGTTATAATACTGTACCTCGTTATAAGTGTGAGTTATAATACTGTACCTCATTATTAGTGTGAGTTATAATACTGTACCTCATTATAAGTGTGAGTTATAATACTGTACCTAGTTATAAGTGTGAGTTATAATACTGTACCTCATTATAAGTGTGAGTTATAATACTGTACCTCGTTATAAGTGCGCGTTATAATACTGTACCTCATTATAAGTGTGAGTTATAATACTGTACCTCGTTATAAGTGTAAGTTATAATACTGTACCTCGTTATAAGTGTGAGTTATAATACTGTACCTCATAAGTGTGAGTTATAATACTGTACCTCATTATATGTTTGAGTTATACTGTACCTCATTATAAGTGTGAGTTATAATACTGTACATCATTATAAGTGTGAGTTATAATACTGTACCTCATTATAAGTGTGAGTTATAATACTGTACCTCAGAAGTGTACGTTATAATACTGTACCTCATAAGTGTGAGTTATAATACTGTACCTAGTTATAAGTGTGAGTTATAATACTATACCTCATTATAAGTGTGAGTTATAATACTGTACCTCATTATAAGTGCGAATTATAATACTGTACCTCGTTATAAGTGTGAGTTATAATATTGAACCTCATTATAAGTGTGACTTATAATCCTGTACCTCGTTATATGTGTGAGTTATAATACTGTGCCTCGTTATAAGTGTGAGTTATAATACTGTACCTCATAAGTGTGAGTTATAATACTGTATCTCATTATAAGTGTAAGTTATAATACTGTACTCATTATAAGTGTGAGTTATAATACTGTTCCTCATTATAAGTGTGAGTTACAATACTGTACCTCGTTATAAGTGTGAGTTATAATACTGTACCTCATTATAAGTGTGAGTTATAATACTGTAGCTCATTATAAGTGTGAGTTATAGTACTGTACCTCGTTATAAGTGTGAGTTATAATACTGTACCTCATTATAAGTGTGAGTTATAATGCTGTACCTCATTATACGTGTGAGTTATAATACTGTACCTCATTATAAGTGCGAGTTATAATACTGTACCTCATTATAAGTGTGAGTTATAATACTTTACCTCGTTATAAGTGTGCATTATACTACTGTACCTCATTATAAGTGTGAGTTATACTGTACCTCTTTATAAGTGTGAGTTATAATACTGCACCTCGTTATAAGTGTTTGTTATGATACTGTACCTCATTATAAGTGTGAGTTATAATACTGTACCTCGTTATAAGTGTGAGTTATAATACTGTACCTCGTTACAAGTGTGAGTTATAATAATGTACCTCATTATAAGTGTGAGTTATAATACTGTACCTCGTTATAAGTGTGAGGTATAATACTGTACCACATTATAAGTGTGAGTTATAATACTGTACCTCATTATAAGTGTGAGTTATAATACTGTACCTCATAAGTGTGAGTTATAATACTGTACCTAGTTATAAATGTGAGTTATACTGTACCTCATTATATGTGTGAGTTATAATACTGTACCTTGTTATAAGTGTGAGTTATAATACTGTACCTCATTATAAGTGTGAGTTATAATACTGTACCTCATAAGTGTGAGTCATAATACTGTACCTAGTTATAAGTGTGAGTTATAATACTGTACGTACTGAGACGTAGCTCCCTGGACTACATGAAAAGAGACATGGAGGAGCTCTCTGACCATGTAGGCCAGGCTGGTATGACTCTGACTCTGAGTAGCATCCTGCCCTCACCCAAAATGATGCCAGCATACGAAGAAAAAATTATCAGTTTCAACAATTGGTTAAACTACTGGTGTCATTCAAAGGGGATCCAGTACTTGTCAGCCTGGGACGACATGCTTGACAAGCCACGTTGCTTCGCCAGAGACGGCTTGCACCTGTCGCACCTGGGCTTTCGAATTCTGGCCAAGAGTCTTGCCGCCCCAATACTGCCTTTTTTAGGCAAGGCTCAAAAGACAAACCTGCCTCCATAAACAACAATAATAAACAAAAACTGAGGGTAATGCTGCTCAACGCCAGAAGTCTAAACCTCAAAATGCACGCACTCAAGGCTCTCCTTAGTATGGAAGAAATCGACGTATGTGCAGTCACAGAAACCTGGTTCAAGGCTCCAGAGAGCACCCCAGCACTACCAGGCTATAACTCCTACCATATCTTTAGGTCCCAAAACCAGGACCAGAACACAAAAGGAGAGGGTGTGTCCATATTCATCAAGAACACCCACACCTCCAGGTTAGTAGCACAGCACGCGGAATCTGAGACCATACAAGTACAATTGACAGCGGGTAAATTGACTGTTCAATTTATAGCTTGCTACAGATCTCCCACCTTGTCTCAGGATGCTCACGCAGCATTCCTGTGAACATTAGAAAGTATGAAGATTCTACTCAACACCATGCTACTGGGTGACTTCAACTATGCAAACATTGACTGGGAAAACTACTCAAGCTCAAACGCCCTAGCCCAATGCTTCCTTGAGTTTATAAACTCAAACGCCCTTGAACAGCTGGTCACCACTCCCACAAGAGGTGACAACATACTGGACCTGGTCATCACCAACATGGGGAACCTATGTTCCACACCTGAGGTAAACTCGTCATTGGTAAGATCAGATCACAAACTAATCACACTGGACATCCACATCTCGACCCCTCCCCCGCAGTCAAGGAAATCAAGGTAAAAAACTTCTCTAAAGCCAACTTCACACTCCTCAAGACCAAGGTGGGAAGTTTCAAAGCTCCCAATCAAATGGAAAATGATGACTCATCGGCAGAATCCTTTACAAGTGCATTCTATGAACACCTTCAAGAATGCATGGACCGAGCCATCCCAAGTAAAACCAAGATCAACTCCTCAAAAAAGAGGAAGCCAGTCTGGTGGACCCCGGCCATAAATAAACTTTACAACAGAAGGAGGAAACTCCTGCAAGATTGAACAAAATCCCAAAATAAGAAGGCATCGCTGATTAACATCAGTAAAAAACTGCGCTCCCTCATTAAATCATCCAAGGCCAACTTCGAAAGTAAAATAGCCAATGACTCTAAGGATAATCACAAGGCCTTCTTTAACTATGTCAAGAGTCTAGGGGCAAACTCTCAGATATGCTCTGAGCTAGTGCATAATGGCCATAAATACACTGAACCAACCGACATTGCCAACATCCTGGCTGACAAGTTCAGTGCAAACTTCACCCCTCCCTCCCTCTCCACCAAAGGGGCTAGCACCAATCCCAGAAGAATGTGACGCTCCAGATATCTCAGACACACAAGTAAAGACAGCCGTTGCAAAGGTCAAAAACACAGCATCAATGGGACCAGATGCTATCCCAGGTTGTGTCTTACACGAGCTTCAAAATGAACTAACCCCCCATCTCAAATAACTATTCAAACTCAGCCTCTCTACAGGCTATGTACCCAAAGAATGGCGTACAGCAACAGTCATACCACTCCACAAAGGTGGTGCCACAACTGACCCTGTGAACTATCATCCTATAAGCTTGACTAGCTTGGTCTGCAAAGCCATGGAATACATTATCATGGAGCTCATTAACAGGGACATTGGGAACCTCCAGACACTGGACCCCACCCAGTTCGGTTTTCTTAAAGGCAGATCTTGCCTCCTGAACTTGGTCGACTTCTTCGAAACAGTCACCAAGGCCATAGATGAAGGGGAAGGTGGTCCACACAGCATATCAGGACCTTGCTAAGATGTTCGACACCATCCCACACTCAGGAATCATAGACAAACTCACCAGCTTAAATATTAACCCCTATGTCACAAGATGGGTTGCCAATTGGCTCTCAGACAGAACCCACACAGTAAGAGTGGCAGGTGCCATGTTTGACTCTAAACCAGTCACAAGCGGAGTCCCACAGGGCTCAGTCCTGGGACCCCTCCTGTTCGGTATATATTTCTCCGAAGTACAGGCAAAGGCGGAGGGACTGTGGCTAACCAAGTTCGCAGATGACTGTAAATTGGGTGCAATAACTGACTCTCCAGCTGACACAGACATCCTGCAAAAGGGTCGCACAGAGACAAACACCTGGTGTCAAAGTCACGGCCTCAAGCTAAATGCCAAAAAATGCATAGTAATCCCATTTGGGAAAAACAAAGTACCTACAAACTACCACATAGATGGAAATCCACTAAGTACGGAAGAAGTAATTAGGGACCTGGGTACCCAAGTAGATAGCATGCTCTCCTTTGATAACCACATAGCCAAAATGGTCAGGAAATCCTTCTATGTGGCACACCTCATCGCAGAGGGTTTCTCATCCAGATCCAAGGAGGTGATTGTGCCCCTTTACTCCTCACTCATTAGGCCCATAATAGAGTACAATGCCCCATTTGGGATGTACCTCACTAGACACCAGCAACAACTAGAAAGACCACAGAAGTACCTCACTAAGAGGATTAAGGGTCTTAAACAATTACCCTATGAAGCACGACTAAAAAAGCTCCAGCTCTTCTCAGCCACTTACCGTCTTCTCAGAGGTGACCTATGTCTGACCTATTAGGGCCTTGTCAAACCCTGAACTAATGGACATGCTTCACCTCAAAAAAACTAGATCCCTCAGAATCACTTGTTCTAGCGACTTGAACCTATGTACAACAATAAACAGGACATGCTGGAGGGATAGATTCCTGTCCCAGCGACTCCCCTCACTCTGGAATAGAATCCCAATCCATATTCGACAGAGCTCCTCTCTGACCCTTTTCAAGAGAAATCTTGATGAGTGGATGGGTAATCGTAAGTTCTACCCTGGGATCACTTCAGGAGCCCCGTTGTCAGAGGCCCAGGTTACTAATCTAATGGGGAGATGAAAGCCATCACTCTGTGGCTAGGCTTATAAATGCCCATGGTCAGATAGCCTAGTACTTACCTATGAACCTATGAATCTATGAACCTCATTATAAGTGTGAGTTATAATACTGTACCTCATTATAAGTGTGAGTTATAATACTGTACCTCGTTATAAGTGTGTTATAATACTGTACCTTGTTATGTGTGAGTTATAATACTGTACCTCATTATAAGTGTGAGTTATAATACTGTACCTCATTATAAGTGTGAGTTATACTGTACCTCATTATAAGTGTGAGCTATAATACTGTACCTCGTTATAAGTGTGAGTTATAATACTGTACCTCATTATAAGTGTGAGTTATAATACTGTACCTCGTTACAGTGTGAGTTATAATGTTATAATACTGTACCTCATTATAAGTGTGCATTATAATACTGTACCTCATTATAAGTGTGAGTTATACTGTACCTCTTTATAAATGTGAGTTATAATACTGTACCTCGTTATAAGTGTGAGTTATAATACTGTACCTCATTATTAGTGTGAGTTATAATACTGTACCTCATTATAAGTGTGAGTTATAATACTGTACCTAGTTATAAGTGTGAGTTATAATACTGTACCTCATTATAAGTGTGAGTTATAATACTGTACCTCGTTATAAGTGCGCGTTATAATACTGTACCTCATTATAAGTGTGAGTTATAATACTGTACCTCATTATAAGTGTAAGTTATAATACTGTACCTCGTTATAAATGTGAGTTATAATACTGTACCTCATAAGTGTGAGTTATAATACTGTACCTCATTATAAGTTTGAGTTATACTGTACCTCATTATAAGTGTGAGTTATAATACTGTACCTCAGAAGTGTACGTTATAATACTGTACCTTATAAGTGTGAGTTATAATACTGTACCTAGTTATAAGTGTGAGTTATAATACTATACCTCATTATAAGTGTGAGTTATAATACTGAACCTCATTATAAGTGTGACTTATAATACTGTACCTCATTATACGTGTGAGTTATAATACTGTGCCTCGTTATAAGTGTGAGTTATAATACTGTACCTCATAAGTGTGAGTTATAATACTGTACCTCATTATAAGTGTAAGTTATAATACTGTACTCATTATAAGTGTGAGTTATAATACTGTTCCTCATTATAAGTGTGAGTTACAATACTGTACCTCGTTATAAGTGTGAGTTATAATACTGTACCTCATTATAAGTGTGAGTTATAATACTGTAGCTCATTATAAGTGTGAGTTATAGTACTGTACCTCGTTATAAGTGTGAGTTATAATACTGTACCTCATTATAAGTGTGAGTTATAATACTGTACCTCGTTATAAGTGTGAGTTATAATACTGTACCTCATTATAAGTGCGAGTTATAATACTGTACCTCATTATAAGTGTGAGTTATAATACTTTACCTCGTTATAAGTGTGCATTATAATACTGTACCTCATTATAAGTGTGAGTTATACTGTACCTCTTTATAAGTGTGAGTTATAATACTGCACCTCGTTATAAGTGTTTGTTATGATACTGTACCTCATTATAAGTGTGAGTTATAATGCTGTACCTCGTTATAAGTGTGAGTTATAATACTGTACCTCGTTACAAGTGTGAGTTATAATACTGTACCTCATTATAAGTGTGAGTTATAATACTGTACCTCGTTATAAGTGTGAGGTATAATACTGTACCTCATTATAAGTGTGAGTTATAATACTGTACCTCATTATAAGTGTGAGTTATAATACTGTACCTCATAAGTGTGAGTTATAATACTGTACCTAGTTATAAATGTGAGTTATACTGTACCTCATTATATGTGTGAGTTATAATACTGTACCTTGTTATAAGTGTGAGTTATAATACTGTACCTCATTATAAGTGTGAGTTATAATACTGTACCTCATAAGTGTGAGTCATAATACTGTACCTAGTTATAAGTGTGAGTTATAATACTGTACGTACTGAGACGTAGCTCCCTGGACTACATGAAAAGAGACATGGAGGAGCTCTCTGACCATGTAGGCCAGGCTGGTATGACTCTGACTCTGAGTAGCATCCTGCCCTCACCCAAAATGATGCCAGCATACGAAGAAAAAATTATCAGTTTCAACAATTGGTTAAACTACTGGTGTCATTCAAAGGGGATCCAGTACTTGTCAGCCTGGGACGACATGCTTGACAAGCCACGTTGCTTCGCCAGAGACGGCTTGCACCTGTCGCCCCTGGGCTTTCGAATTCTGGCCAAGAGTCTTGCCGCCCCAATACTGCCTTTTTTAGGCAAGGCTCAAAAGACAAACCTGCCTCCATAAACAACAATAATAAACAAAACTGAGGGTAATGCTGCTCAACGCCAGAAGTCTAAACCTCAAAATGCACGCACTCAAGGCTCTCCTTAGTATGGAAGAAATCGACGTATGTGCAGTCACAGAAACCTGGTTCAAGGCTCCAGAGAGCACCCCAGCACTACCAGGCTATAACTCCTACCATATCTTTAGTTCCCAAAACCAGGACCGGAACACAAAAGGAGAGGGTGTGTCCATATTCATCAAGAACACCCACACCTCCAGGTTAGTAGCACAGCACGCGGAATCTGAGACCATACAAGTACAATTGACAGCGGGTAAATTGACTGTTCAATTTATAGCTTGCTACAGATCTCGCACCTTGTCTCAGGATGTTCACGCAGCATTCCTGTGAACATTAGAAAGTATGAAGATTCTACTCAACACCATGCTACTGGGTGACTTCAACTATGCAAACATTGACTGGGAAAACTACTCAAGCTCAAACGCCCTAGCCCAATGCTTCCTTGAGTTTATAAACTCAAACGCCCTTGAACAGCTGGTCATCACTCCAACAAGAGGTGAGAACATACTGGACCTGGTCATCACCAACATGGGGCACCTATGTTCCACACCTGAGGTAAACTCGTCATTGGTAAGATCAGATCACAAACTAATCACACTGGACATCCACATCCCAACCCCTCCCCCCCAGTCAAGGAAATCAAGGTAAAAAACTTCTCTAAAGCCAACTTCACACTCCCCAAGACCAAGGTGGGAAGTTTCAAAGCTCCCAATCAAATGGAAAATGATGACTCATCGGCAGAATCCTTTACAAGTGCATTCTATGAACACCTTCAAGAATGCATGGACCGAGCCATCCCAAGTAAAACCAAGATCAACTCCTCAAAAAAGAGGAAGCCAGTCTGGTGGACCCCGGCCATAAATAAACTTTACAACAGAAGGAGGAAACTCCTGCAAGATCGAACAAAATCCCAAAATAAGAAGGCATCACTGATTAACATCAGTAAAAAACTGCGCTCCCTCATTAAATCATCCAAGGCCAACTTCGAAAGAAAAATAGCCAATGACTCTAAGGATAATCACAAGGCCTTCTTTAACTATGTCAAGAGTCTAGGGGCAAACTCTCAGATATGCTCTGAGCTAGTGCATAATGGCCATAAATACACTGAACCAACCGACATTGCCAACATCCTGGCTGACAAGTTCAGTGCAAACTTCACCCCTCCCTCTCCACCAAAGGGGCTAGCACCCATCCCAGAAGAATGTGACGCTCCAGATATCTCAGACACACAAGTAAAGACAGCCGTTGCAAAGGTCAAAAACACAGCATCAATGGGACCAGATGCTATCCCAGGTTGTGTCTTACACGAGCTTCAAAATGAACTAACCCCCCATCTCAAATAACTATTCAAACTCAGCCTCTCTACAGGCTATGTACCCAAAGAATGGCGTACAGCAACAGTCATACCACTCCACAAAGGTGGTGCCACAACTGACCCTGTGAACTATCATCCTATAAGCTTGACTAGCTTGGTCTGCAAAGCCATGGAATACATTATCATGGAGCTCATTAACAGGGACATTGGGAACCTCCAGACACTGGACCCCACCCAGTTCGGCTTTCTTAAAGGCAGATCTTGCCTCCTGAACTTGGTCGACTTCTTCGAAACAGTCACCAAGGCCATAGATGAAGGGAAGGTGGTCCACACAGCATATCAGGACCTCGCTAAGGGGTTCGACACCATCCCACACTCAGGAATCATAAACAAACTCACCAGCTTAAATATTAACCCCTATGTCACAAGATGGGTTGCCAATTGGCTCTCAGACAGAACCCACACAGTAAGAGTGGCAGGTGCCATGTTTGACTCTAAACCAGTCACAAGCGGAGTCCCACAGGGCTCAGTCCTGGGACCCCTCCTGTTCGGTATATATTTCTCCGAAGTACAGGCAAAGGCGGAGGGACTGTGGCTAACCAAGTTCGCAGATGACTGTAAATTGGGTGCAATAACTGACTCTCCAGCTGACACAGACATCCTGCAAAAGGGTCACAGAGACAAACACCTGGTGTCAAAGTCACGGCCTCAAGCTAAATGCCAAAAAATGCATAGTAATCCCATTTGGGAAAAACAAAGTACCTACAAACTACCACATAGATGGAAATCCACTAAGTACGGAAGAAGTAATTAGGGACCTGGGTACCCAAGTAGATAGCATGCTCTCCTTTGATAACCACATAGCCAAAATGGTCAGGAAATCCTTCTATGTGGCACACCTCATCGCAGAGGGTTTCTCTTCCAGATCCAAGGAGGTGATTGTGCCCCTTTACTCCTCACTCATTAGGCCCATAATAGAGTACAATGCCCCATTTGGGATGTACCTCACTAGACACCAGCAACAACTAGAAAGACCACAGAAGTACCTCACTAAGAGGATTAGGGGTCTTAAACAATTACCCTATGAAGCACGACTAAAAAAGCTCCAGCTCTTCTCAGTCACTTACCGTCTTCTCAGAGGTGACCTATGTCTGACCTATAGGGCCTTGTCAAACCCTGAACTAATGGACATGCTTCACCTCAAAAAAACGAGATCCCTCAGAATCACTCGTTCTAGCGACTTGAACCTATGTACAACAATAAACAGGAGATACTGGAGGGATAGATTCCTGTCCCAGTGACTCCCCTCATTCTGGAATAGAATCCCAATCCATATTCGACAGAGCTCCTCTCTGACCCTTTTCAAGAGAAATCTTGATGAGTGGATAGGTAATTGTAAGTTCTACCCTGGGATCACTTCAGGAGCCCCGTTGTCAGAGGCCCAGGTTACTAATCTAATGGGGAGGCGAAAGCCATCACTCTGTAGCTAGGCTTATAAATGCCCATGGGCAGATAGCCTAGTACTTACCTATGAACCTATGAATCTATGAACCTCATTATAAGTGTGAGTTATAATACTGTACCTCATTATAAGTGTGAGTTATAATATTGTACCTTGTTATAAGTGTGAGTTATAATACTGTACCTCATTATAAGTGTGAGTTATAATACTGTACCTCATTATAAGTGTGAGTTATAATACTGTATCTCATTATAAGTGTGTTATAATACTGTACCTCGTTATAAGTGTGAGTTATAATACTGTACCTCATTATAAGTGTGAGTTATAATACTGTACCTCATTATAAGTGTGAGTTATAATACTGTACCTCGTTACAAGTGTGAGTTATAATACTGTACCTCATAAGTGTGTGTTATAATGCTGTACCTCATTATAAGTGTGAGTTATAATACTGTACCTCATTATAAGTGTGAATTATAATACTGTACCCCATTATAAGTGTGTTATAATACTGTACCTTGTTATAAGTGTGAGCTATAATACTGTACCTCATTATATGTGTGAGTTGTAATACTGTACCTCATTATAAGTGTGAGTTATAATACTGTACCTCATTACAAGTGTGAGTTATAATACTGTACCTCATAAGTGTGTGTTATAATACTGTACCTCTTATAAGTGTGAGTTATAATACTGTACCTCATTATAAGTGTGAATTATAATACTGTACCTCATTATAAGTGTGAGTTATAATACTGTACCTCGTTATAAGTGTATGTTATAATACTGTACCTCGTTATAACTGTGAGTTATAATACTGTACCTCATTATAAGTGTGAGTTATACTGTACCTCATTATATGTGTGAGTTATAATACTGTACCTCGTTATAAGTGTGAGTTATAATACTGTACCTCATTATAAGTGTGTTATAATACTGTACCTCGTTATTAGTGTGAGTTATAATACTGTACCTCATTATAAATGTGAGTTATAATACTGTTCCTCATTATAAGTGTGAGTTATAATACTGTACCTCATTATTAGTGTGAGCTATAATACTGTACCTCATTATAAGTGTGAGTTATAATACTGTACCTAGTTATAAGTGTGAGTTATAATACTGTTCCTCATTATAAGTGTGAGTTATAATACTGTACCTCATAAGTGTGAGTTATAATACTGTACCTCATTATAAGTGTGAGTTATACTGTACCTCATTATAAGTGTGAGTTATAATACTGTACCTCATAAGTGTGAATTATAATACTGTACCTCATTATAAGTGTGAGTTATAATACTGTTCCTCATTATAAGTGTGAGTTATAATACTGTACCTCATTATAAGTGTGAGTTATAATACTGTACCTCATAAGTGTGAGTTATAATACTGTACCTAGTTATAAGTGTGAGTTATACTGTACCTCATTATAAGTGTGAGTTATAATACTGTACCTCGTTATAAGTGTGAGTTATAATTCTGTACCTCATAAGTGTGAGTTACAATACTGTACCTCGTTATAAGTGTAAGTTATAATACTGTACCTCGTTATAACTGTGAGTTATAATACTGTACCTCATTATAAGTGTGAGTTATAATACTGTACCTCATTATGTGTAAGTTATAATACTGTACCTCATTATAAGTGTGAGTTATAATACTGTACCTCATTATAAGTGTGAGTTATAATACTGTACCTCGTTATAAGTGTGAGTTATAATACTGTACCTCATTATAAGTGTGAATTATAATACTGTACCTCATTATAAATGTGAGTTATAATACTGTTCCTCATTATAAGTGTGAGTTATAATACTGTACTTCATTATAGTTCTCCTTCCACAGGCTCTGATTCGATTTTTACCCAGTTCCCGACCTACATGCGTGACCCAAAATGAACATATAGTGAAAATACTCATTTGGTACTTGAACTGTGATAGAGTAATATGTTTGATAAGCAGTTATAATTTTCTCATAAAATATATCTTGCAAGTAATGTTTCTCTCAAATTGCCATTTTGTAAACAATTACCCTAATCATATTTGTAGATATTGACAAGTAATATTATTAGCTGTTTTCCTCCTCCCCTCTCCCTAACCTTACTCCACATTCTTCTTTCTGTCCCTCAATCCCCTCTATATTTTCACTTTCCCAATTCTACTAGGAAAATTTCTCCCTCATTATAAATAATGTTAACATGATGCCAATTATGTCAACTCTTATTCTTCTCAAGTAAGCTGCTACTGATACATTATTACTTTTTAAAAACGTTATCTTAAATTTTAAGCAAAAATCTAAGCAACTGAGCATTTTTTATTTTCAGTCCTAATTCTTGTAATGCATTAGGTAAAATGTCTAACTATCACAACTAGCACAAGCGCTCTGTAATAAGTAAGCGCAAGGTCTGTCATGTTGTGCTTAAATGTTAGTTAACACAGTTGATGCGTGCTGGATACAGAGCTGCTAGTACTTGCTATTCTGTTTACACTTTCCCTAACAAGGGCGAAATCGGGTATATCCCTTCACCAACGCAATATATACCCTAAAAGATGTGCTTGGTTATGTTAAAGGCCACTTTTCTGTCTGTGGAGGGAACTGTTTAATATACTGTACAAACGATGTGGAGTTTGAGAGTTGAATGTTTTGTATATGCCCTGTGCTAGGTGATTCATCTCTGTTAAATGCTACATGCTGCCGTTTTGATGAATGTAGTGATGTTTTTCACTTTGTTATAGGCTTTTAGCTGCAGATTTATTGTGTGTGCTGGCTAATGTAATGTAAAAACGCCATGGAGGTTTGTTGGCTACTTTTTTGTAAACGCCAACTTCCACGTGCTTGTTACAGAGATACCATCTGCCCTGTCTATATTGGAGTGCTTCTCATTGCCACATGATGTTTGATGATTTTTAATTTTAATATATGCTTCTTTGATGATTTTTATTTTTAATATATGTTTAGTAACTGCATCTTACTGCTACTCGGAGTATAGGTGTGTTTTACATTACTAAACACTACTTTTCTCTTAACTGTCTCTCCTGTCTTCTAGCTTTCTGCCCTGATTTACCCCTGTGATTTAAACCTGTGTGAATGCCTAAACCTACCTTAAATAATACAACTATCCTAATTTGCTCAAGCAAAAGCAATCTACTCTGCTGCCTCATCCCCTTTTCTGGACATTGAACCAAGAAGAAGCTAAGGAAGTATGTGTATCTGCTGCTGAACCCTTACTACCTTACTGTTTAAACCTTGCTAGCTGTTTTAGTACACTTCCTGCCAGGAAAGACAGCAGCCTAAAACCCCCTTTTCTAGTTTCTTGCTCTTCCCCTCCCTGACTTACACTAGCTGCCTTCTTCTTCAGTCCAACTTGGTCCAGAGGATATCCTAGTGGAGTAAGGTGTACTTCTGTATCTGTCCACTAGGTGGCATCCTCCCCCCCTAATACAGACTTCACCTCACTCACTTCAGGTATTCTTTCCAAGCTCTACATGTCTCCTTCTCATTCTATCTCCTAAACTCTTTTAGTCCACTCTAAGCTCGAACGTCTCTTTTCCTACTCTCTCTCTTTACTTTCTCATAGCCCACTCTTACCCAGCACACCCAGATCTTACCTCCATTCTAACTTACCCCTCTGCAAACAATGCTTCACTGATAGGCTCTCAAACCTCTCCAGCCCTCTTTGGTTCTACCCGCTCCGTTCGCCCTGCGGGCTCACTCCGCTCACCTGCCCTCATTTTCTACCCACCCCCAGCATCTCTACCTATATTCCCCCATAGCCACACCCACAACAACTCTAATCCAATCAACCACATAATCTCTGAACATAACCACTCCCTTTTCCCGCCCAAATAAATCTTCTTTACATTCCACTAATATCTCACCTAACCAATAGGGTTCCTCTTTTTTTCTCCACTCCCACTCCCAAACCACACCCCTTCCAAACCTAAATCAATTCCCCACTTCTGCTCCTTTATTCCAGAACTTACCTGCTCCTATATATAAATAACTCCCTTACATCCACATATATTGTATCAACAACATATCAACTCTACATATTCCCCATTCCATTATGCTTTTAAAACCCTCATTCATTTCCTTTTTAATTCTACTACTTCTTAATTTATCCTATCTTTTTTACCTCACCCACCCCCCTAACTTTTACCATTCACAATCCCTCCATGTTACCAACCACCTTAACTCCACTCTAACATACTCACACACTCCTATTTCTCCACATATATATCCTATAAATAATCTCCTACTCTTCCCATACAAACGTATAACCTCTCAAAAACATTTTCCCCCATAGTAACTAACAGATTCTTCAGATTCACATTAGAACCCAATCTACTTACCAAACTGTCCAACTACCTCTCTAAGCCACTCTTACATCTAATTTCCAATCTACTATCTGGTGACATCCATCCCAACCCAGGCCCCTCCACAGCTTCCACTACAAACAAGTCCATTTGATTTACTTCCTTTAACTCCCAAACTATAGTAAACAAAGTCCCAAACCTCCATGCTTGGCTCATACATAATAAACCCGATATCCTAACCGTCTCTGAAACATGGTTAAAACCCCATATAAAAGACTCTGAAATTATTCCGCCAAACTATTCTATCATAAGAAAAGACAGGTCCCATAAAAAAGGGGGTGGAGTAGCTCTCCTATACTCATCCCAGTTGTCAGTTACCCCCTATAACAAACCTATTCCACACTTCAAAAATGCTGAACTACTGCTCACATCACTCCAAGTTAACTCACATAAACACATTTGTATAGCCTCACTCTATATCCCTGCAGGAGACAATATTTCTACACTTGAAGATATCCTCTCCTGGCTCTCTAACAACATTAGCAATGAAACAATAATCTTAGGAGATATGAATATTAACTGGGCTTCGATTCAGTCTCCTAAAAACCCTCTCAATATCAACCTATACAATTTTTCACAGCTAATCAACTCCGTAACATACCCCTCAAAAAAACCCTCAAGCAGCATTCTAGACTGGATTCTAGTCTCTCATCCCCATTATTTCTCTGATAGTGGCACTCTACCTGACCCCCTTAGTGACCACATACCCATCTTCACACATCGACTCCCACTACTCCTCCATCGCACCCATAATTATATTACTATCGTAACCAAAAAAACTTTAATCCAACAAGCTTTTCAAACTCTCTAAATGCAATTGACTGGAATTGCCTAAAAACATTATCTCTAGATAATGCAGTTGCGCAATTCAACTCAATATTCCTAAAAATACTTGACTCTCATGCACCCTTAAGGACTAAGAGAATTAAAACTAAAACAGCCCCTTGGCTTACCACAAATACACTAGCATCTATGCAACACAGAGATAAAGTCTGGGCACACTACGAGAAAAACAAATCCCCCCAGGTCCAAAATAAATATAAAATTCTTCAAAACAAAGTAAAAAAACTCATAATCTCTGATCGACAAAATTATTTCTCCACACTCCAAAACAATAATATATCAAACCCTCAGAAATTCTGGAAAGGTATCTCTACTCTCCTTAACCCCAGCAAACAAAACACCCCTACCCCAGACCCAAATGCTTCTGACCTAGATCTGGCTACACAATTTAATTCCTTTTTCATTGAATCCATTTCCAAATTAACATCATCTTTCTCCTACACCACTACACTCTCTAATACTCCCCCACCCTCTCTCCCCAGCACTCTACCCTGCACTGCTACTACTCCCTCACTCCCATTTACTAACTGTTATCCCTCCACTTCTTCTCCTACTCTAACTACTTCATCTGCCCCTAACTTCCCCCCACACTCTCCCTCTTTCTCATTAAAACCTATACCCACGCCCACTATAAAGAAACTCCTTCTGAAAATGAAACCATGTACTAATGCTCCTGATAACATCCCTTCTTACTTTCTTAGCATAGCTGCTGAAACTATCGCCTACCCCATTAGCATTTTAATCAACCGCTGTATCCTAGAATGTATAATACCCCAAATCTGGAAAAAGGCCTATATCATTCCTTTGCATAAAGGGGGCAACAATTACAATGTTACTAATTTCCGCCCCATTGCTATCCTGTCTCCCATCTCTAAAATCCTAGAAAAGTGTATTCAACTACAACTCCTTCCTCACCTTTTAGATAATCACCTACTAACTCCCACACAACACGGATTCAGACCAAATCACAGCACTATGACTGCCCTCCTCTCCTTCCTCGAAATTGTTAATAAAGCACGTGACTCTGGCCAAATTGTTTCTACCTTACTACTCGACCTCTCTAAGGCCTTTGACACTATCTCCCATTGCCTGCTACTAACCAAACTCTCAAAACTTAACCTATCTCCCTCCTCTTTGAACTGGTTCTCCAACTACTTATCTAACAGATATCAAGCAGTAAAATGGAAAAAGGCCACCTCCTCATTTCTAAATACCCTTACTGGAGTACCCCAGGGCTCCATACTGGGTCCCCTTCTTTTTAATATATTTATAAATGATTTCCACAACTCTATCCCATTCTCAGACATCATCCAATACGCAGATGAGTCTACCATTATATGCTCTGCCTCTTCTATCCCCTCACTCCTACAATTGACTCAAAATGTTTTTACAACCTCTGAGCAGTGGATGAAAAGTAATCACCTAGCACTCAATGCCTCCAAAACCAAGTTAATGCTATTTACCCCCTCTAAAGCTACCTCTTTCGATATAAACACATTCTCTATCACTAGTCAAAATAATTCACCTTTGGAACTGGTGTCAGAGACCAAGCTACTTGGGGTCCAAATTGATAGTCAGTTCAAATTCAACTCTCACCTACAGCTAAATATAAAAAAAAACTCATCAAAAACTTGGTATGCTCTACCGACAAAATAAATACCTCACACCTGCTGCCAAAATCACACTCTCTACTTCATTTCTTATCCCCTCCCTTCTCTATGGAGCTCCACTCTTAACTAATCTACAGTCCTCTCTTAAAACACAACTTTCCTCTTGCTACAACAAAATAGCCAAGTTCGCTACCAACCACAAGTCCTCCACCCACCACTGTTCCTCTCTCCAGAAACTAAAATGGTTAGAGCTACCCAGCTATCTCACATACACTCAACTCTTGCTCACAAGCTCATTTTCAACTCCTCCCTCTGTCCCTCCCTTTCGACAGCCTTTAAAATGCACCTTCCTGATAGAGTATTGAGGTCCAACAGTCAAAATCTATTAGAAGTCTATAAACCTACTTGTCCCCCAGGGAAAAATCTTCTATCTTATGGCCTTGCTCGCCTTTGGAACTCTCTACCACCATCCATCCGCACCACCTCTAACCATTTTATTTTTAAAAGAGCTCTTCATTCTCATCTAGTATCCAGGTGGGAATGCTCTTGCTCCCCTCCCACATAGGTAATCACTTGCAATTCCCATCTTCCCCCCTTTGCCTTGTTTCCTCCTGCATTTCTCTAGGCCACACCTCCTAAGGGTTTGCTTCCCAATATGTTATTATTTCTCAGTAGTGTCATACAGTGCTTCCTAATATGATACAAATTCTGAATATTTCATGCAATACTTTTCATGTAATATTCCTTTGTATGTACAATCTATTAATTTTATCAGTAGTCTGTATTATTCTTGTTTTTGCTGTACTACTTGAAATTGTTTTCTTGCGTCAAAACTTTTGTATTATAATATAAATTGTATAACTAGTATGAATTACTCTACTGTAACCTATTCAGTTGTGGAGCTTTTCTCCCCAGGACTCCATTGAAAATGGGTTCACTTTGGCCCAATGTACTATCCTGGTAAACCAACAGCAAATAAATAAATAAATAAACACTATTGGTATAAAAATTTTAATCTACCTTGGTATGTTCCTAAATGTATTGTGTAAATTCTAACTAACACGATTATTGTAAACATTGTAATCAATCTTGCAAATGTATTTAATGTCTTACTGAGGAGCTTTTCTCTCTGGGCTTCCACTGAAAATGGGTTATTCGATCCAGTCGGACTATCCCAGTTAACAAATATCAAATAAATAAATAATACACTGACAGGATCATTCCAGAATGTTGAATGTTTGGTGCATTGGTTGTGTGTGCATTCATACTTTGTAATTTTAAAGAGATGTTTCTTCTGGTTTAATTTTGCCAAGTCTTTTGGGTTTCTAATACCATGACAGGAATAGATCACATTCATAAGTTAAAAGTATGATTAAAGTTCATGAAATTAATATTGTTTCAGTCTTTGATGTTAGCCAAAAGTGCTCTTTGCAGCACCCACAACGATACCCAGAACTGATACCTTCAGCAATTCACATGGAGTTACATGTATCGGTAGCATATCTAAGCACAACTGCAATTTATTTTATGAGACCAACTGCTCCTACTACTATATGAACTGTCTGGGTATGCTTTTTTAACATTGCCCTCATTTCTGCCTGCCTTTGTGTCTCTCTGTACATAAAACACTGTAATCACTGGGTGTAATTTTAATGATCAGTGCTACTTTTGTCTTCTTTTCCTGGACTACTATGTCTGGTTTTCTTGTATCTATTTTTCGAGCTGCTAGTAACGGGTAATTCTGAGTGATATAACTTCGTCATTCTCTGTAATAATTTGTGCTCATGCTTCAAATGTTTCTCAGCTACATCAATGTTGTAATATTTGCACAGTCCCAAGTGCAATAGTCTTGCCACATTATTATGCCTTTCAGTATACAGGCCCTCTGCCATTACTATGTCAAGGGTTTATATCACATCATCGAAAGCTCAAAATTACAAAGTGCACAACATCGAACACAATATCTCGAACCAACAAAACATCGAAACATTGTGAATGGCTGTCCTCAACGGGGACATGGAACATTAAGGGTGTAGGCAGAGGGGCAAGCCCCCCTGCACCCCCCACATGGGGCTGCACCCCCCACACCCCCGCTACTTAAATATACCAACTCCAAGATCGCGCTACCATGTAGGAAACAAAAATCTTCTGTTTTTTCGCACTGTAGTGCACTGAAGTGTGATCTCCAAAGTGGTATATTTAAGTGGCAGGGGGTGTGGGGTGTAGGGGATGCAGAGGGTCTTGTCCCTGCATGTAGCAATCTGTTGTTAATGTGCACTCCACATTTTGTTGTTTTTCTCCCCCTTTTGATGTTATGCTGTTCGATGCATTGTGTTCGATGTTGTGCGCTTCGGAATTTTGAGCTTTCGATGATGTGATATACACCCGTATATCACACCCAGCAACATGATGTGCGACTGTTTTCAGATCTGTTTTACAGAACCTGCATTTGTCTTTTTCCCACATGCTCAATGGACTTTGTAAACCAACATGCTCGTAGTTCACTGTTATGGGCTGCCAATATTAACCTTTCATTTTTGTTTTAAATTCCCATCTCCTTAACCATTCCTGTGTCAGATCCTAATCAACACGAGGTTGTTCCAGGAGTTTTCTGTACATGCAACTATATTTATGCCTTTTCTGCATATTTTGCCTTCTCACCTGATCCTTCTTACATTCTTTTTTTGTTTGCTTTTTGCCACATTCAGTTGCTGCCTGATTTTTTTGTCTACTTC
The DNA here is from genome assembly GCF_019279795.1 of Protopterus annectens. Lineage (NCBI taxonomy): Eukaryota > Metazoa > Chordata > Ceratodontiformes > Protopteridae > Protopterus > Protopterus annectens. The sequence goes on from NC_056748.1 coordinate 1,089,103,836, forward strand.
TGGTTTGCTTAACTTTCCCACTTGACACCGGTATGCTTCTGCTAAACTAGGTAGGAAAGTCATCTTAGACTTCTCCTCATATTTTAAAACTTTCACTACATTTGGATATCATGAAATCAGCAGACGTGTATGCAGTCCTAAGATTGCAGATCTATACATGCAAGAATTTTGAGGAGACCCATACTGCCTTCAGAACAAGGAATATACACTGATTTTTAACATCATTTTATAAGTGTGAAACATTTTTCTTGTCTTCCTATCCAACTGATCCGGTACCTTTTGGGGCCAGTCAGTCACCCCAAAAGTGTAAATTAGAACAGGAAGAGCAAATTAGTTTATAACTTAGACTTTGCTCCTAGATGTCAAGGCTGTTTTCTGTATTAATTGTAGTTTTCTAAACTATTCCTAACTGGGTTTTGTTCATATTTTATTGTCAATCCTTCATCAGTTCCCAAATATTTACAAACTCCCTCCTGCTCAAGTTCCTTTATATTACATAAGATCATAGGATCATAGGAAGTTACTAGGCTATTGGCCCTGAGGCTCTTACCAGCCTAGTCAAGAATTTAGCCCATGTTCCAACAAGTCAACACCCTATGCCACTGTCCAGTGGGGTGTATTTTCTCTTCCCCATCCAGTTATCCAGGTTGTGTTTAAAAAAGTTTAATGAGGTAATCTGCTGTACATGGAGAGGGAGCCTATTCCACAAAAGGGGAGTCTCTGGGACACAAATCTGTCCCGCGAACAAGTCCTATTGATGTCATAGACCAGGTTGAGGTCTTGCGTGTCGGTTACTCGAGTGGAGCTTGACTTGCAGATATGCAGCAGTCCCATCAGAGTGGGGTCTGAGATTGCTTTGTATGCCAGACAGAGGTCACCTCTGAGGTGTCTGTAGGAGTCTGAGTAGAGGGACAGGGCTTTAAGCCTATCTGTGTAGGGCAGATGTTTGAGGCCCTGGATTCTCTGGGTGAGGAATTTCTGTGGATTCTCCAGCTGCTGCATGTGCTTTGTGAGGTGCATGCCGAAAGGAGCATTGTACTCAATAATTGGTCTTATAAGGGAAGAATACAAGGATGTTATGACCACGTTGTCCCTGGATGAGATACCTTTACTAATGAAGTGGGCCATGTAGAAAGCTTTCTGCACAACAGAGGCAATATGGTGGTCAAAAGTCAGTTTGTTATTAACCTGGGTTCCCATATCCCTCTATTTTGACTAGGTGGGTTCTATCAGTGAGCCAGTTTGCTACCCATCTGGTAACATATGGATTGATGCCTAGTTGAGAGAGTTTATTATACCTGAGTGGGAATAATATCGAAGGCCTTGGCCAGGTCAAGGTAGGTGGTGTGCACCATCTTCCCCTCGTCTATGTCCTTGGTGACTGTCTCAAAGAAGTTGATCAAATTCAGCAGGCATGACCTCTCCTCAACAAAACCAAACTGTGTGGGATCAAGTGTCTGGAGGTTGCCAATGTCCTTGTTAATGAGGTCCATGATAATCTGCTCCATGGCCTTGCAGACCAGGCTAGTTAGGCTGATGGGTCTATAATTTCCTGGATCAGTGGAAGCTCCACCTTTGTGCAAAGGGATGACAGCAGCTGTTCTCTACTTGGCTGGGATGAAGCTGGCACTCAGGCTTTGGTTGAATAGTGTTCCTAATGGTGCTGCAAGTTCCTGCCTGAGTTCATGTAGGATGCAGCCTGGGATGTTATTGGGTCTCATGGAGGCTGTATTTTTTGCCTTTGGAAGGGCAGTGATGACTTGCTTCCTAGAGATAAGGGGAAGGGGGCAGGTACTGGGGAAGTCCTATTTTACTGATGGGGGGAACTTGTGTATGTGATATCCTTGACCGCCAGTTCTGTGCAGATTTGGATACTTCCCTTGAGATTGTGGACATATGTAAAGAAAGCCTTTTGACTGTCTTTAGTAGATGTAGCCAGTTTGGACTCAAAGTTTGCTTTGGAGGATTTCACTAGTGCTCTTATTTGCTTGGTCATGCTAAGGAGAGATTGCTTCCAATTAGGCACCTGCTCCTTCTTAGTAGTGGACAGCAACTATTTCCTTTTATTATAGAGTTTATCTATTGTAGATGTCCACCAGACAGGTTTTCTCTTCCTTGAGGAGGATGATTTCATCCTGTCTGATATTCCTGATTCCATGCAGCTGTATAAATGCTCATATAGTACTTTGGTTTAAGTTTGGACATATGTGCCAGTTTCTGTGGAGGGGGAAGGGGCTGTGAAGCTGTTTATATCTTCCCTCAGGAGGTTGTAATAAGCTTTGGAGAAGTTTTTTTTTGTTTGACCCTAGCTAGGGGGGGGGGGGTGGTCGGGTTGAGATGGTAACTTGGATCTTACCAGGGATATTGACACTGTAGAAATGCTGCAGTGGTTACTCATGTTGGTTAATACCAAGTCCAATATATTTTCACCTCTTGTGGGGTTGTCAACTACTGGTCTAAGGCATTTGCATTGACGAACTCAAGGAAACTCTGGGAATTTGTGTTTTGGCATGAGTATTTCTTCCAATCTATGGTTGGATAGTTAAAGTCACTCAGGAGCAGGGTAAAGGGTTGAATCCTGATAGATTCGAAGAGCTCCAAATAGGTGGAGTCCCATACTGATATTTTCTTTGTGCTGCAGCTTTCCTGCTTTAAATATTACGTTTGCATATTTATCAAGAACAAATGACATTCTTATATCACCTAAGAAAGTTTAGACCACTTCCAATTGTGCTTTCAATGCCTCATCTGATGACCTATACAGTTTTAAATCATTCACATAAAGATGTTGTTGTTTTCCGGGAAACAAATTGTAACCACAATCTGATCTGTTAAATAGCCAGCTTAATGGGTTAAGGGCAATACAAACGAGCAACACTGATAAAGACTCACCCTGGAATATCCTCTTTGAATTTTTACCCCTGGGATAATAATTTGTCTTTTACCATGGTTTAACTGCAAAGTGGTTTGCCACTGTTTCATTGTCACTGTAATGTAATTGATCAGTGCAAGATATATCTTATACATCTGTAAGCAGTCCTTTATCCATGAATGTAGGATGTTGTCAAATGCTTTTTTTTAATCTATCCATGCCATAATTAGATTCTTCCCCTTTTAACAGTTCTCCATTATAACTTTATTTAACAACAAATGATCCTTTGTTCCATTTGACTTTCTTTTGTTGCTGTTTTGCTCTAGTGCTATAATTGAGTTTTCTTCTAAATGACTATAAACTCTGTTGGCATCGATTCCAGTGTATAGTTTATACATTGCTGGAAGGCAAGTTATCAGTCTATAGTTTTTAGGATAGCTTGCAGGTTCACTCTTAAGGAGGACTATCATTTTGTTTTCTGTTGTTAACCAGACTGGTTTCTGTTATGGGCTAAATCTTCATGTAAAGTTGTTAATACTTTTAGCCAGGAATTACGCACTGCATCTGGGCCTGGGATTTTCCATTTAGGAGCTTTTCTTAATTTTGTTTCAATTTCTTTAGCCGTTACTTCATCCCGTTTCATATCCTATACATTTGAACTTCTTACTGTTTCTTTTATTTCTTCTGTCCATTCAGCATTTTATTACATTCCACAAGGTCATCATAGATATTTCTCCACAATGTGTTTATTTTTCTTTTTTGGCGACGTTTCTGTTTCTTTTGCTTTGTTTCCCAGTTCTCTATAAAACTTTTTTTGGGTCATCAATGAATTGCTTATTTTGTACTTTCCTTTATATTTATCTGAATATCTTTTCTGCCTGTGCTGATATCTTTCTATCAATAGATTCTGGTCTCTTCTAATATTGAGCATTGCTTTTATCAAGTCTATCTTTCTAAGTATTTGTGTTGATCTGTCCCCTCTTCTATACTCTGTTCCCTCTTCTATACATTTCTAACACTGACACTTTTTCTTAATTGCTTTATAGTTTTCTCTATTTGATAATTCCATGATGGCATTTGATTTCTTCCCTTCCTCTCCCTTATTACTCTGTATTTTTGTGGTAATACTTTACCTGTTATTAATTTAACTAAACAGTAATATATCGTATTTACTTCTATTATAACACACAAATTTCTCTTGACAGTCTTGATTACTGTGCTCATATATTTTATCAGAGTTCTAACATTTTTGGTCATATTAACTTTCTGCAATCTATTTCTTTCATCAATCGTCATGTGTTTATTCATCGCTATTAAATCAAGCAACTCTTCCCTTAGATCATTTTCTTCTAATCTGAGGGCATATTCTTTGTTCTCAGTTTCCTGTGGGCATTCTACAGAAAGTTCCAGAACATCTTCTTGTGGCATATTTTTTTCAGCTGCATCCTGCATCATCCATTGCTCTTTCACATGTGAACTCACTGGTCTATCACTCCACAACATTGACAACGTCAGAGTTGCCAATATTTCCTGTTCCTTCCCTTGCTGTGCAACTCCAACTGAACCTTTGTACTGGTTTCCTACTGAAAGTTCCAGAGTATCTTCATATGGCAACTATTCAGTTGCTTCCCATTCTCCCTGTTTTTCCTTAATTTGGGAACTCACTGTTCCATCATGCTGTGAGGTTACCAGAGTGCATTTTCTACAGTAAATCCTTCACTTCACAGGTAATCCATAACTTTAGTTTCTATTTATTTAACTTCTCCATTACTAATCCTGTTTCCTACATCCCCCCTCTGTTTTCTTTATTTTTTGTATTGTAAAATTTTATGCATCTGGATGCCTTGCCTGAATTTCTCTTCAAATATCTTTGATGCCACTTTTTTGTATTTATTAGTTTTGCTTACTCCTTTGCATAAACATTGCACCATATTAAATCTCTTTTTGTTTCCCATGTCCATATTTCTTCTTCAGATGTCTCTCACTCCACCTGTTTTCTTCTTACTTTGGGGGCATATTGTTCCATTATGCAGTGACATGACTTGTGTTAGGCTTTCTATACTAAATCCTTCACTTTGCATAACTTTATCTTCAATTTGTTTAATTTCTACTTTACTACTGTTCTATTCTGTATTTCCCTTTTGTGATATTATTTTTTGTATTGTGAAATTTTCTATATCTTGGTGCCTTTGCCTGTATTTCTCTTCAAATACCTTTTGGAGTTTTTTTTTGTATTGATTAGTTTGACTTTCTCCTTTGCATAAATATTACACCTCTCTCTTTCTTTCCCACATCCATGCTTCTTTTTTTGATCCTTTTAAAAATCTCGAAGTTTTGTTGTTCATATTTTCACACTTCATCAGTCACTTCATTTTCAAAAGGCCAATGTTTCTTTTTTTTAATGTTTTTCATTTGAACACAAATTTGCATTTGAAGCTTTTGAGAGTTTTTCTGGTGGAAGTATTTTTTTCTTTTCTCTAATTTCTCTCTTAATCTTTTTGAATATCTACTATCCAGAAATTCTGGACTTCTTGCAATAGTACCAATGCATAATTTCTTTCCTTCTTATCCTTAATAGTCCACTTTATCATCTTTATGACTTTTTTGGCCTCTCAGTTTCAGTGGTTTTTGTGGACTTCTGCTTCCTTCTACAATGGGAGGCATCCTCCCCCACTGAGCTTGGCCTAACCCCATTGTAGGAATGCGTCCGTGTCTTGAGGATCTACACTGTAATGTTTTCCAGTTCTGGCTCCAGTGCTCCTACCAGGATTGGGCACTTTTTTATCCTGGGACTTGTGCACCCAGCTATCGTTTTTATTTTTGAACCTACCTCAGTCCATGATATATAGTATATAAAAATGCAGTCTATATATAAGTGTTGTCTTGGTGAGATTTTATAAAAACAGGGTCCACCCTTATGGAAGTACTCACCAAAACTTGAGGATGAATTCAATTCCAGCAATACTACTATCCTTTGCTTGCTGATTTTATCATCTCTGCATTTGGAAGGGAGATATGATAAGTGATGTAAAGCTGCTAAACATTGTATATACTATGGATATGTATTCTACCCACTGCCACTGTAAAATTGTCATATAACAGGAGTGCATGCAACCTGTAATGCATTGTATCTGGTGCTTAGTTTCGGTGCCTTTCTAATAACTGAAGTATTAACATCATTTTACAGAGTAGACTTATTATACATAATAAATGCATGAATAAACTGCTTCTGCATCCTGACGTTTTCTGACATTGTCATTGGGATGCTATCATTTTTTTTGTTGCACTAGTCTGACGTCAGTAATGGTATTTTGCCACATTTTAAGAGATGTTGAGAAAAGAAAGGTAATGTAATAAAATTAATTGGTAGCCAGAGTTGGGCCAGTTTTGTACTGGTGAGCTATTTACCCAGGTCCACAAAATGAAGCTGAATCTAATGCAGGTCAGAAGCAGTGCAAAGGATATCCAAAAAAACACAGCACCGGTAACTGTACAAACAGTGATCAGTCGAGAAGCCAGCCAATTATAAATTGTCCAAAGGTTTATTACATAACTTTGAAATATAACTTGGTATAAAACAAACAGGAAAATGTTGACTAAAACAAGCTCTTCATTTTTTTAAGTTATTTAATAAACCCTTGGACAATTAATTATCATCTGGATTCTCTTGTGGTCACTATTTGTGTCATGCCCAGTGGTGTGTTTGTTTTTTTGCTATTTGTGTAACTGGCCACTTATTCTGTAAACCACTTTAAAGCAATATATTTGCAGTTTGTACTTTTGTAATTTGTTATTTTTATTCAGATTGTTTAATCTGAAATGAAGCGTGTACATATAACTTAGTAGGGGATGTTATTACTTCTCTAAAACCACAATTTTGGAGTGGTTGGAAGCAGCATTTGAAACGTGAATTCAGGTAGGGATATACAACTTGACATCATGAGTACAAAATAGAAGTTTCTTTCTTCATTCTGTATGTCACAGTTATATCTCTCAACTGTCCCTGATTTTCAGGGACGTCCCTGATTTTAAGTCAAATTTTAACTCTGTCTATCTCAATTCTTCCTAAAATTGCTGACTTTTGGAGAAAATGTGGTGAATTACATTTGATAAATAATGACAATAATTAGAGTTATTTACTTCTATTACTTCGTAAAATATATATTAATTCACATTCTATTATTCTGTTAATGCCTCAGATTAATAGTACTTACATTTTAAACGTTTGTCTAATTGTCCCTGATTACTTTAAGATTTGTAAATTAAAGGGTGGGAGGGTGGGGGCTGATTTGCTACATGGACAAACAGATATGCATTATTGTTTTTTTCCCCCCCTCTGAAAGGCAATGGAAATATTGCTGCATCTTGACTGACTTAAATTTGCAGATTAGGAAGGTGGCAACAAAATTCTACTTCCTATAAATGGTGAATAAAATCTGGTAGCTGGTTCCTGATAGGTGCAGATTGTGAGTGATAGGCATCAAACTGTGTTGTGCTTTGTGAGACAGAGGAGACAGAATAAGGAGGATAATCTTGTTTTGGTGCAGCACCTGAGCAGGAGACAGGACTTGTGGATGCTCACGTTTTTCAGAATTGACGAATCTAAGCTCTTCAGTCCTTTACTGTCAAACAAACAAGATTAATTATAGGCAGAGGACCCATTGTCTAGAACTGTTTTTAAGGTGTATAGCAGATAGGGTAACTGTGACAAGCACAGCACTTTTCCTTAATATGGCATAAAGTCCTTCTCTGGATACAGGAGGAGAAAACATTTGGAATCTGAAATCAAGTTTAGGTGATATCACACTCTAGTGATGTACTGATACATCTTGGACTATGCTTTGCTGGGAAGTACACAGATGTAAAGATCTGCTAGGACACAGCTAATGCAACTGGTTTGGATTGAATAACCCATCCATCAATAGCCTCCTTTATCCCTTGATTACACATGGGGGTCAGGGTGCCAGATCAACGGGGGCCATTATCTTGAGCCAATGTTCAAAGAACTGGGTGGTTAGTCCTGC